>NC_060956.1:6945498-7047998 GCF_910589235.1 Vespa crabro | reverse complement strand
AAAGGAACGAGAAGCGAAGAAAGCAAGTAGAATATAAGCAACAAACAACTATGAATCGTAAAAGGTTCTTACGTGAATAAAAAAAAGACAAAAAATAAAGAAAATGAAAAGTTAATCTTTTGAGGTTCTTAAATACTCTACATTTTATTTTTATTTATTTATTTATTTTTTATTATTATTATTATTATTATTATTCTTTTTTTAATTTATATTCATCATTATTTCGAAAGAGCTAATAAATTTCTTTTCTTATATTCTTTTTCTTTTTCTTTTTCCTTTTTTTTTTTAATTCTCATTCGATAGCGTTCCCATTTTTTCTTTCTCTTCTTTCCTCTTCATGCTATTATCCATTATTGAAATAATATATACTTATGTATAAGATCGTAAAATAGAATAATTGTAATGCGAAAGCTTTCAACGTAGATAATCGAGATACGTAGAATATGTGCGTTAAATCTTTTAAAGCATTCAAGACAAGCATCGGCAAGCTAAGAAATTCACTTTCCATAGGGTGATTTAGTTTCATCAAGGGTACGTTATGTACTATAACGAAACTTATGATTAATGAAAGACAACGAGAAAGGCTTAGAGATTCGTCTGATAGATCAGAGGAAGAAAAAATATCTATGAACACCTTGTACTTAGGTATATTAATAATGTTTTGCTGTAGGAAAGGGTAAAAGGGTAAAAAGAGAAAATATAAATAGATCTTTTTGCTGATATTCACAAGAATTGTGTTTTTGAATAAAAAATAATAAATTGAATTCCTCATTGCAAAATTGTCTTAATCTAATTTATGTTTTTTTCTTTTCTTTTTTTTTTTTTATCAGAAAAAATGATATTTACGATAAGCCTACGCGAATATCCCAGAATATTCACGAAAATCCGTCTTGACGAATGAAAAAGTTTCTACACAGAGACATTTTGGTTAATTTCTGAACGTCTAAAATAATTAGACTAAGACTAGTTCGATTTGTTCGGACACTAGCCAGATCCTATCTTAGATTCTTCTTGATACTTCTTGCTTTCCGTGAGCACACCGTAAATAAGATCACCGAGATCAAAGTTCTTCAATTACGTTCGAAATACGAGCGGACATTTCCTTTCGGTTGGATCGTCTTTTTATGTTTTTTTAGTTTAATTTACAATATATTTATATTTATAAAACATTTTTCCTTTGCCTTTCTTTTTTATAAAAAAGACGTGTTTGTGTATATATATATATATATATATATATATATATTTTTTTTTTTCAATATCACGAGGAAGAAAAAAGAAATAAATAATTGGATGAACTTTCGATAATAAAATTAATATTGATGAAAAATTAAAATATTGAATTTAATACATTTAAATACGGAACAATTCGGTCGCACGTTTAAACGATCAGAACGTATATAAAATATCGACCACTTAAAAATTCCTCGTTTTCGTTTAATATAACGAACAATCGGTAATCGTTATCTCGACTTCATTATTACCTATTGTACTTGACGCTCAACGTCAAAATTACTATCGTGCCGAAAGGGACCATAAATTTCAATAATACATGATATTGCGTTAACGATCCGATCGTAATTTTCTTTGAACGTTACCATGTAGGTATCACAAAACGTATCAAAAGCCGAGGAAAACGAATTGAAAGAAAAACAGGGGAAACACATGACTTCAACAACCCTCCCGACGTTATCTTTTCAGCGAAACTTTCTAGTCCGAAAATGTCGATCAACGAAAAAGAAAAATCCACAAAATGGGTTATCGTTACGCATGCTATACGAGCTTCGAGTAAAAGAGAAAGAAAGGAAGAAAGGAAGAGAGAGAGAGAGAGAGAGAGCTTTTGTTTCCTTTCCCATACGTATCGGGACATAAAATCGTTAATTTAAATCTAGTACATACTACATATCACGGGACGAACAGAAGATTTTCGAATTAATCGGATCACGTATTGTCCGTATTTTTATTTGAATTTCCATTCGACCATACTTTGTATTTATGTATTATATAAAATCTACGAACATACGTACTTACGTAGTACTACGTACGTACGAATATATGTATAGCGAGGATACACGCACATATATATACATAGATAGTTGGATATTATTTATATAAAAGAAACAAATTAAACAAAGGTCAGTTTTTCAAACGAGCAATCCTTTCAAAAAGTTAAAATCAAGAAAATATACATAAAAATATTCAAAGGAAACGTTTGAGCAAGCTCCCTTTAACGATGAGATAATTATAATTAGTGAGTCAAAAGGAAAACGTTGAAAAGTAACCAAGCCCCTCGACGACAGCTAATCTAAACTGCGTTATTTCCATTTCACACGGAATGCTAATTAAATTACATCATGTGTTTATGAAGATTATAAACGTTAGACGAAATATCGTTGAAATTCTACATTCCGTTTTGTCTTTCAAAAGTTTATCCTTTAGTCTGAAATTCATCTTTTGTTTTTGTTTTTTCTCTTTTATTTTTTCCTCTTCGTATATCTTAATGAAAAAAGTGATATAAGATAGAGAAAATTAGTTTGCGGGATCGTTGTTTGATTCTTCGAAGTATGTAAAAAAAACGCAAAAGTTACGTTTTCCAAAAGTACGTAAGAAAATTAAGATGAAAATCGGCATTTAATATTCTCATATGCATGTAGAATTTTTTACCTCCTATGGGAAATAACACTCCCTTCACTTTTTTTTTTAAATATTCAACCGAAGTACGGCGACATTGCGAAACGATTAGACAACTCGGTACCATGCTCGTGTAAAGCTATTAGCAAAGCTTCTCGTAAATTCGGCCTAGAACCAACCCTCTCTCCCTCTCTCTCTCTCTCCCTCTCTCTCTCTCTCTCTCTCTCTCTTTCTCTCTCTTTCTTTACCCCTCTTTTTTTTTCTTTCTCAACTTAAAATAATTTTTATCGACTTTATATGGACTTTTAATCATTCTATTTTATACCTTCTCGATTAATTCCTTTCCCAACGCTAAAGATGAATGAAATAAGAGGAAGTGCCAAATTATGCAAGAACACGAAACATGAAATTACGGTATCAAGCATATGCTATATAATACAATGATATATCGTTATGATGCTTCTTACTGCGAAATATATATTTTTTTTTCTTTTTTTTTTTTTTTCTTTTCTTTTATATGTACATATGTTCGTATGTACTAACATCTCCCCACTTCTAAAAACTCGTTAAGCGGCGATCGGTAACGATCGAGAAACGTCAATAGATTAATCTAATCTAAATCGTAGAGATACGATAACTGAACATGTCGATCTTATCAACGACTCTGTTTCAATCTAAAAAAAGAATTAAAAAAAGGTCAAGGCAACACAAAGAGTAAAATGTTTGAAGTTTTGAGAATGACAATCAATGATTGTTCTAACTGAATAATTCATTTAATTGATGTTTTAAACATATATTTGTCTGTTCTGTTGCTAAGAATATCATATTAAATTAATGTTATCAATTAGAATTCCAAAGGAGGAAAAAAAAAAATAATTCTATGCTTTCCAGCTTGTTGAAGCGATTCTGTGATTATAACTTTCAGATTAAATGTAAAGTAAAAGTAGATTGTAATCGGATATAACGTAAAACCGAAACAATACGAATTGCATTAATTACAAAACATATAATGAACAAGGATCGTTTAATCGATAAATCTACGCATACTTATATTATTAATTAAATAAGTATTTATAAGAAACGATGAAAAATCAATAAATAAATTTATATCGTTTGAAATATTCATCTTTTATTATTATTTTCATTACAAGATTAAAATAATATAATGATACTTGAAAAATGTCAAACCTTATAATATATTATATTAATTTACTATGCGTTTTAAGTTGTTGCCGTTATATTTAATATGAAAAATATTTCGAAATTAAATTTTATGTTATATTATCTTATTCGATTTTCATTAAACGAAATCATTTGTAGATACATGAAGATATCCATTTTATCGGTAATGAGTATCCTTTGGTAAATGATACAAATTATGGATAAAAATTAACCATCAGTAGGTTGTCGTTGATGTTCTGTCGATAATTGATTCAAATCATTGAATTTTCACTGCAGATACATCAAAATTCAATATCATGTGATTAAACTTTCATTGATCTAAATCATCAAAGATTCATGCTTCCGAGTAGTGTGTACGCAATGAATACAGTTGTAGCTAGCAAATTTATGCGATTTATTCGCACAAATGTCTCAAAATATCAAAAGGTAAGTTAAAAATAATAGTCATATATGATGAACCAATAAGAATCTTTCAAACGAATTCTCATTAGATGACAAAAAATTAAAAGTGATCAAAACTTAACCTAATCAAATAAAATTTTCTGATATCATACTTTATTTCTATTATAGTCATTTACATAATATAAAAATGTATATTTTTTAATAAGTACATTACTATGTCAAATAATAAATAATGTATTTTTTACTTTTAAGACAACATTGTATAGCACAAAATCACAACATTCTTCAATACCTGTAAATCCACTAAAAGAAATATACAGTGCTAATCAACAAAGTGAAACTGGAGTAATATATGATAAGAAACCTTTCAAGATACGTTGTGAAGCTGGAAAAATCTATCATTGGTGTACATGTGGACAAAGTAAAGGACAACCTTTTTGTGATGGTACTCATAAAAACATATTTTTAAAAATTAAATTACGGCCTATTCGATTTACTGTCACAGAGACCAAAGATTACTGGCTATGTAATTGTAAACAGACATTGAATAGACCCTTTTGTGATGGAACTCACAAAAGACAAGATATCCAAGAATTAAGACGTTAACCTCGCATAAATCTATAAGTGTTCTCTTATGTTTAATATTATGTTACTCATTATAAATAAAATAAAGTACTTTTATTATTATTATTATTATTATTATTATTATTATTGTATTACATTTATTTAACTTAAACTTCATGTAAAAGAAAAAAAAATGAATTTTAAAGTTCAAATGTTCATCCTTTATTGTAGCTACTATTATTGACAACTAATATATATATTTACAGGACGTTATCAAGAATTATGTATGAATCCTAATTTTTATCTAAAATTTTATTTTAAGAAAAAGTCATTCTAATTCAAGGAAATTTAGAGAAGTATATATATATATACATATATATATATATACTTCTATATAACGTTAAAAAACTGTTAGCAATTTTATCGTTGGTCGATAAAACAGTATTTGCAACTTCGTTACCAATGTAGTCTCTTACTACTTGCTACTTTATGTATATCCCACTGTATATAGCCTATTTATTTCAATTGTACCAACTTCAATGCTGTTTCCTCTCTAGTATGTTTTTAAATTTAAGTTTGTGTTGAGTTTCAAATTTTAAATTACATATTTGTAACGAACATCCTATATGAAAACACGACGAGAGAAGAATTATTATAATGCATTGAAATAATTATAATATTATTACATTCTTTCTTAACATTCCTTCGTAACATTTGAATTATTTTATCATGTCCAGTATAAAGTCAGCGTAAGTTTCGTTTAAATGATATATTTTTATCTTATCTATATCTGGCACGTGTATTCGATAATTCATTGTAAACAATGCTGTTATAAAAACTATATAATGAGTTTACAAAATACGCTGTGCAAACTCTAATAGTTTTTTAAATTGATATAATTATATAATATTATACCATAATAATGTCTCTATAATCAGTAATTATACAGTAATACTATACATGTGTAAATAATTAATAACAAACACATACATATATAATATTACATGAAATGGCTAATATTATAAATAAATGTAGGATAATTTTATAAGTTTCAATATATTAAATATCTTTATTATTGATCTAGATTATGTACATAAATTGTCTTAAATCTATAGGCGTCAGAAACCACCTGTTACAAGTCGGAAGCAAGCAACCAAAACAAAAATTGATAGTGTAGAACCAGTTCAAGTTTACTGTCGTATAAGGCCGATGTTAAATTCTACAGATATCTCGTGTATGAAAATTGCTTCTAGTACGACTATAATTGTTACACCTCCAGAAACAGCAATAAATTTTCGCAATGTCAGTAAAGTAATACAAACATCGTTCAGTAAAGTTTTTGGGCATGATGCAACTCAAAAGGAAGTATTTAACATAGTTGCATTACCACTTGTGACAAATCTTATTAATGGAGAAAATAGTCTTTTATTTACATATGGTGTAACAGGAAGTGGAAAAACTTACACAATGACTGGAGATATCCATAATCCTGGAATTATGCCATGTTGCTTGGATGTCCTCTTTAATAGTATTGCCAATTATCAAACCAAAAGATCTGTATTCCAACCAGACAGATTAAATGGATTTGATGTACTAAGTGAAACAGAAATACAATTTGAGAAACAAAATGAATTCAACTTAAACTTTGCCAACTCTCAAAATGGAAAATACAGGCAGTAAACTATTCATGCAATAATGAATGATCAATTGAAATTATTACATATTATATTTTATTAATAAAGAATTAAATTATTTTCAGTGGTATCCAACCAGTAGATAATAATAATGATAATAGACCAAGTTTTATATGCTCAACAGATGATGTAGATATGCTGCAAGTTGATGAGGATAATGGATATGCTGTATTTGTAACATACATAGAGATTTATAATAATAGCATATATGATTTACTTGAAGATGAAGAAGTAAGGTCAAAGTGAGTTTAAAACTTTTATTAATATTTTTTTCTATATCTTAAAATAGTAATAATATATGAAATAAAATTTAGACCATTACAGAGTAAAATTATACGTGAAGATGGTTGTAGAAATATGTATGTCCATGGTGTTACTGAAATAGAAGTAAAAAATTCAGAAGAAGCATGTAAGATATTTCAACGTGGACAAAGAAGAAGACGAGTAGCACATACTGCATTAAATGCTGAATCAAGTAGATCTCACAGTGTTTTCACTATAAGGCTTGTGCAGGTTTTACATTTTCTTAAATTAAATATATAGTTTATCCTTAATAATTAAATGTATCATATTAATAATGTAAACTTTTCTAACATTAATATGTAATTTGATTTATATGAGATATTTCATTTTTTGCATAGGCACCATTAGATTCTCAAGGAGAGCAAGTTGTGCAAGATAAACGAGTTATTTGTGTCAGTCAGTTGTCACTAGTAGATTTAGCTGGAACAGAGCGTACTAATCGTTCTAAAAATACAGGCCAAAGACTACGAGAAGCAGGTAATTATAATTATTTTTAATAATAAATAAATTTCTGTATAATAATTATATATAATGTTATTTATGCAGGCAATATAAACAACTCATTAATGACACTTCGCACGTGCTTAGAAATTCTTAGAGAAAATCAAATTCAAGGTACCAACAAAATGATACCTTATCGTGATTCAAAACTTACACATTTATTCAAAAATTATTTTGATGGTGAAGGACAAATTAGAATGATTGTATGTGTTAATCCAAGAGCAGAAGATTATGATGAAACAATAGTAAGTTTGGAAAATGAATAAAATGATACGCTGATTTTTAATGAAGGAAGAGAAAGAAACTAAATTTTTTGTTTATTTTGAACAGCAAACAATGAAATTTGCAGAAATAACTCAGGAAGTTCAAGTCGCACGATCTGTAACTTCCAAATTAGATTTAGGCTACACTCCTGGACGAAGACAAATGAATAAGGTAGGAAATCAAATCATATTTAAAATATTACTTATCAATTTAAGTATATACTTTTTATGTTTTAATCTTAATTTCTTTCTTAGATATTTAAGGAAGCACGAAGCAGATTAGAAAAAGCAGGTAATGCTGATGCAGCTGACATAGAAGTAGATATAGGATTAGTATACAGGTACACATAGAGTTTAATACACCATAATATAATAATTAAATAAGTATATTATAGTATAAAAGTATACTTTCATTTTAGCCTTGGTGGTCCTTTTCCAGACATGGAGATGACAAATCCACATAATGATCAAGTGATCACTAATCTAATGCGTTTTCTGGAATTGCGTATTCAAAAGAGAAATTTATTACGAGGAGATTTGCAACAAAAGCGTATGTTCCTAAATAAAAAATTTTTAGAATTATAAAAAAATTATTATACAAATTCTTTTCAGAAAACAACTTTAGAAATATGCTAGTAAAAATGGAACGAGAAAATGTTTCCCTAAAAATTGAAAATGCAACATTGAAAGCATCGAATGAACAACAAAAGGAAAAAGTATATAGAACTTGTTATTTTTCTTATAAAAATTTATATTAAAAAAACTTATATATGTATATTATTTTTTAACACTATAGATATCTATTTTGGAAAATCTCGTTTGTAAAACTGAAGAACAGATCGATACTTTGTTGTATAGATTGAACAGTGCAAATGATGCCATCAGAAATTTACAACAAGAGGTGATATAAATATTATAAAATCCATAAACAAATGACAAAATATTTATATTTGATAAAAAAAAATGTATCTTTTCTTTTAGTTAAGAGATAAGGACATGTCTCTCAATCAACGATTAATAGATAAGCAAAGAGTAAAGCAAAAGTACAATAGTAAAATTCAAGCAGAAACAGCAAAAATGAATAAAGAATTGGAAACAAAATTGCAACAACAAAGAGAAATTTTACAAGTGTGTAAGATGAATAATTACATTTTTATAATATTGCATTGTGAATTATGTCGATTCTAAATGTTGTGTATAATTGTAACATTTATAGAATCAAATGAAGGAAAAAGAAGATAAGTTAAAATTAGTTAAACAAATATTGGTAGATGATAATGCGACTGATGTTCCTCATAAAGAATCTATACCAGTAACTATGCTTAATATTCCTGAAATTGCCACATCAAGCACAGTTAATGTTACTCCTGAATCTACAATTGTAGATCATATTCCAAGAACAACGGTCCAAACGTTAGCAAAAATGTTGGAATCTGAGAGTGGAGATGTTAATACAAAAGTATATAGTACTTTCAATGTTTATGATAATACATTAACTAAGAAAAGAATCCCATAATTATGTTTAGTTGCATGTTAGAATAATATAATATTAATTTGAAATATTAAATATTCTTAGGAAAGAATCCCAGTAGTTAATCCGCGATATAGGCGATCACAAAGTGTGGACAGATGGATTGATCATCGACCTCCTCCAATGGTGCCAGTTGGAACAATACTTCAACCTGTAATGCATCGTAAACGAAGTGTTACACATTTAACAGATCCAAAAGATATCACGAACAAAGCATCTCGATACTGTCTTATATCTCAAAATCAAGATGAAGAAGGTGAACTAGAAACGAAGTTATACAAGGTTCATAAAGTTATTTATTGTGTATAATTTAGATAAGAATCCAATATTATTTCTTTCTTGAATATTCATTAATCTGATTTTTTAATTTAGGGTGATATATTACCAACATGTGGCGGTGGTGCTCAAGTAGTGTTTAACGACATGGAGTATTTAAAACAATTATCACCTGTTACAAGAAAACGTAGTGTCACTTTAAGTCCTCGAAGCAAGGATAAAGTGACTTCTTCAGATAATTGTTTATCCATTGAGACTGGTTCAAAAAAACTTCGCGTATAAAAATTTATCTCAATACATTTAATTTTAGATTTCTGCAATACTTGTTATTTTTTTAGTATACATTTAGTATAAAATGTTTTTTCTTTATTATTTTTTTTTTTTTTGCTTTTGTTGTATAGAAGTACAAATATGTTTTTGTATAATACTTCAGTAAAAGTCTATATGTTGTTTTTATCATTAGAAATTTAACATCAATACTTTGTTTCTGCAAATAAGATGGTTTATTTGATTTTGTGCAATATATGTTAAGAGCATTACTAGATCTGGATATAATTTAAGACTAATCTGTACATGCTCACTTTCTTTTAATGGAAAAAACGATTTAAAGAAAACTTCTATAATAATGAATTCGTTTATTTCTTTATCTTCAATAAAAAAAATGTTACAAGATATTCTTTTTTAATAATGTGTCTTTATTCGAGTTCTATGGATTTTAGGTCTCCACTTATTTCCCCAAAGCTTATACAACAGACATTTTAAGTGAAAAGTACAATTATAATAACAGAACTTGGAATATATTGCCATCAACAAAATACTGAATATATACATAATTTTTATACAGTGCCGCTTATGAAAAGGTAAATTTAACATATTAATGTAATATTTTTCATTAATATAATTTAAATACAAAAGTATCTTGCAAGTTATGTGAAATATCTCATAGAAAAAGAGTATGGAAAAAATCCTATAGAGCAGTGATTTGTGGAAGCATATTTGCAGTAAACATTTTTTTAAAACAGTGTCATTATAATGAAAAAGCTGTAATCAAAATTTAATTAAATATATATATATATGATACAATTTCTATATGCTACAAATTGAGCGTATCATATCAAATGATATTGTATAATGTAGTTACTGTCAAATATGATTCAATTTTGTTATCTCCTCTATTTTCTTAATGTGCTGACAATGTATAAAATCATATAAAGTATCGAGACTAGATGAATATCTTAATTGGTAAAGTAATTAGTTGTTATATCTTGATCAAACCTAACAAATTATAAAAATCGATTATTAAATCGTTTAAAGATAGTCTTATGCAACGGTGCACTTTCTTTCATGCAGTAGATATATTTATATCAAATGCGAATGAACTAGTAAACGACATTTATTGGAAAAACTTAAGTAAAATATTAGTTCAATTTATGCTTAAAGGGTTGTAGAGTAATCTCTTGTGCTACCGGTTACTTAGAAACTTGCAAAAATAGCATTAACAATACTTAAAGCAAAAAGTGTATAACTGCAATGACTATCCATACACAATGATGCTTTATCATGGCATTGCCTTTCTTATAGTAAGCAACGCCAAAAATTAAAGGAGACATATATCGCGCGCATCATAGGTACATAATATAATTGATTTTGTTCCCTATTAGATTTTCGACGAGCTAAGCGAATATGTTTCCAAACATAAAATCGCTTCACAATATACAGTGTATAACCGAAATTAGAGATTTACAGATTTTATAACATTTACTCAGTTTTATTATATTTATATATGTATTTAATTTTAAGCCTTTTTATGTATAGTGTTTTCTGCACATATATTATTTTATATTCTCTTTATTACACTACCAAAATGAAAAACGCATTGGAATACTCCTCCAATCATATGTCTTACTTTAAATATTTTAATTCTCACTCTCAGTCCTGCAATAATGAAATCAAAAACGCTACAATCGTTTTACTGATTTCTTGAAACTTACCATGAGTAAGTCTCTGCAGAATGTTTAACTATACCCTTCTTGAGTACTATTACATATAACATCAACATTATTTTTGGATATTTTTCTCTATAACTTGTTAATACCATAATTCTGTTGCCCTTTACAATAATTATCATAGCTTTTGTAAAGCATTATGTATACCAATGACGGTAGATTAACATTTACAATTTATATTTTTGTTCTTATTGTTTGTAAGTATATCCCATCTAATGGAATACACATGATACACACATAAACAATTAAAATTTAAATCCATGTGTCATATTTTATTACAACTTCAATTCTATAAACTATATTGAATGCTTTATTCAGCATTATTGTTATTTAGTTATAAAATTAGCGGATTAAAAGTATATGAAAAAACTCCTATGTTATAAAGTTTTTTTTCTCTCTCTGTAAAAGTCTCTGTACATACAATATATAAACATAACCATATTAGTTAAAGCACGGACTCAGTCAAAAAATAAGCTTAAGCTTAAGAATAATATTATTTATATGACATACAAAGTTCGTGCAAAAATTCAACGGTTAAAGTAATTTTACGTGACAAAATAATGTGTCAATGAATACCAGTTAAGAATAAATTCGCCATTTTAAATTGTGCAGAGAAAAATAATGACGTTTTACTCTAACTGTAGGCATTTTAAGGACTGCACTTGGTGTCGCATTCTGCAAGTGAACTTTACTAGTGAAACCTTTGATAATATTTCTCATTGTCATATTTTACTAGAACAAAAGTGTAAGCGGTAGTACCTTCACGATTCTTAGATTCTTTATGCATCTTTACAAGTTCCATAATAGAAAATAGTAAAATTATTCTATGGCTTTACTCATAAATTCTATAAATCGTTTACCATACTGTTCAGGATCACACGTTGATATACCATCCACATTGGCACCATACTTCACTGTTTTAGCTGCTTTTGCAGCTTGTTTACGTACACCATAATGCGTTAAAACATCGATTATGGCCAAAAAGTATATTTCTTTTGTAGGGGCACCTAGAAAATAAAGTTAAAGACATTAGAGTAATCATAGATACATAAAATGAAAAAAGAAAAATCTTTTATTTATTTATTTATTTTTTTTTAGTTTTACCTTCTTTACTAGGAATAGCATATATATCTAGTTCAGGTATTATTGCATCCTCGTATTGAAGGCTCGTATCACGTACTAATGCTGCATGAGGTGATTCTGGTGGTGTAGCCATACCTGTAACTCCACTCCAACCCCAAAGACGACTGAAAGAAATAAAAATAATATTTTATAATATTATAAAAGATTTAACATTTTAGATGAATTTTAATCTAGAAAATTAAGTAATTAGTAAATAACTTACTCTCCCATTGGACCTCGAGAATCTAATCCACTACCAGACTCACTGTCATCTTCTTCATCATGATTATCTTCATCCTCTTCTCTTTCTGCACGTTCTCTATTTTCTTGTTCTGCACGAGCACAATCGTGTAGACCAAGTAGTAAGGAATAATCCATTAAGTGTAATCTTGTTAGAAACTGTAACATAATTATTTCATGAAGACTTTAATCATAAAATAATATATAATTGATAATATACTCACATCAACATCAGCAGTTAAAGTTTCTATAAGTTTTGTTTTTGCTTCTTCTCCTATGTAAATTTTCATTCCTTCCTTAACAAAATCATTATCTTTGTATGTAGGAAGATCCTTTTCCTTTTCTTTATCAGATGCTTCACGATCTACAGTTGAACCTTTCAAGTCAAATTTTTTGTGCGTTGTTAAATGATTAGAAAACACGTTTCTTATGGCAACAACATAATGTTCAACACCGTCCACTGTTAATCGATACATGCCAAGGTATTGTGGTAGTAAGGTTTTTCCATGTCGTTCCACAATATACTAAGAAATAAATTCATATAAAGTAAATTGCATTTGTATCATAATGAAGTTGAAAAAATATCCTACTTACTGGATGGTAATGTTTTAAGAACGAGTGCATCCTTTCAACTTCTTCGCTTGTAAGAGTTTTGATAATAAATAATTTGTCATAAGACTGATAAAATTTAGCACCACTTTTACCTGATGAATCATCAAGTATAGGTTGTGATCTGTGAAAAAGAAAATAAAATAAATCTAATTCATACAACTATATATTTTTGTAATATTGTGTCTTATTTTTTTCAATATATTTGGTACAAAGCTATAGAGCATATTAATATATCTGCTATTGATCTGTAATTTAATAAAACTAAATAAAATAAAATCTAATAAAACTAAAATAAATAAGATAAAGAAATTTTCTACACATAAAAGAAGTAAAATCTTGAATACATAGAAGGCAATACAAATAAATTAGTTATTATCATATTATATGAACATAAAACCAAGCAAACAAACATTCAAACAGTGCACAAAGCAAAACTTGGAAAGCCAAATAATACATAGAATGAATTATTACCATATTACAAATTCATTACTTCATAAAAATAAATTTTTTATTAAACCATATCAATTTGTATCTACTTGTACAAATTTCAAATATGTATTGCACAACCATAATAGAATTTAGTACATTCCAACAACATTGACTATACGATTATTTGATTTAACTAAAATATTTTTATATTTATATATTTTCATATTATATAGGTTACAGTAAGATTTTTCAAATATTTTAATAAATTAAAATCAAAATTGTAATATATACCTGAACACTTCAATTTTACACATGCTTAATTTAAACAAAATTTAGTTCTTTGAATTTGTATTCGAAGAATAATGTTAATATACTTTTATTAGATCATATAAAAATAGGACTAAAAAAATAATTAATGCAACTTTAAAGTTCGTGCCGAATCTCTGTCGTCAAAGAGAAACTCATCAAATTGTGTTAACCACAAGACACGCACAAAATGGGAAATCAAGTCTGGCTAACCTCAAGCGTTTTGGTTTAAAACTGTAGGTACGTAGTGGTTTACTTAAGACTGGAATTTGAGATATAAAAGGAGGAGGAGTAAAGTTTATTGAGGGAGCAGTAGCTGAACGCTGAACCAATTGATGAGTCCTCCCACTGAGTTTGGCCAAACCCGAACGTCGCGAAGGATTATATGCTCGACATCTATTAGCAAAATTTTTGTATTACAAGACATACTATTTATTACCAATTATCTTTTGGTTGATGCAGAAAAGTATGATTCCATGTGTCACATGATC
The DNA here is from genome assembly GCF_910589235.1 of Vespa crabro. NCBI lineage: Eukaryota > Metazoa > Arthropoda > Insecta > Hymenoptera > Vespidae > Vespa > Vespa crabro. The sequence continues at coordinate 7,033,448 of NC_060956.1, read as the reverse complement.
TCCGTATGAAAAATCTGTATTCTTTGCTTTACAAATAGAGAACTGTATATAAGTTATTTACACTAAACTAAGAATATCTAAAATATCTACAAATGTCTACAATGATAATATTATTATCTTATTATCCACTATTACATTTGCGATAATGACAAAAAACAAAATATAAAACAAAAAATTTTTAAACAATATATTATTACTGACAATACCAATATCTAAAACATACATGCTTTCTTATTTCTAGCAAAAGACAAACATACAAACAAAGATATTTAAAGCACAATGGTTAATGTTTGAGAGAATTTAATTTATTTCAAGTATTTCAACAAATAACACTATCTCAATAATTGTATAAAATAAAAAAATTAATACATAATAACAAAGTATGGATAGATTATTTTCTCTCAAAATTACAATTTTTAGAAAGATACTACACCAACAAATAAGTAAACATAGTATCTGACATGCGAAGTAAAGAGTACATTCATTTTATCAGTGGCAATTTGTTTAAAGAAAACGAAAAAACAAGTTCTCTTGTATACGTGCAATATGAACCAATAACCAATGTTTATACTTTACATCACAAAATTCAAATGCTTGTTTGCTATTTATAAAAGTTATCGCATAATTTTACGTATGTAATAAAACAATAACTGATTTTATGTGAAGTAAAATTACACATTATGGTAGCCACAATGATAGTATATAATTTAAAATTGAATTATTCTTTATATTACCTTGTCATAGACTCTTTATAATCCAAGTCATCTATGCCAAATCTTTCACGCAAATTACGGAATACCAATGGACAATACTCTTTGATCTTAAAATGAGAGGGCATATTTTCTCTGCAATTAGAAATTGATATAATAAAATATTTGAAAGAAAATCAATACCTGCATTGTTTACTAATACAATGCTGGGTCATAGAAAGACCTTCATTGATTCTATTATTAAAGGCTGGTTTGCTGTGACCAACCTACCAATCTAATATTAAGTGGTATATTTAGAATGGACTAGCCGACTGGCATGCTTTAAATTTACATTAATGATACTTCATGAACGTTGTGAGTAATGATTGCTTGAAAATACCAAAGACATTTGAATGTAATATAAGACATATAAATACTTAATACTAAATAAAATGATATATATAAATTATTAATATATATAATCTAAGATGTTTCATGCTTTAAAATATTCCTTAAAGATGTTTTCATAATTAATATATAATAATTATAATATTTATATAAAATCAAAATATAGACTTACTTGTTGAAAAGGTGGTTATCTACTTTTAATTTACTATAAGCTCTGAAATCATCTGGTAGGAGCATTACCGGTATATTAACATGACTAAGTTCATTTATCTGTAATGATAAGAATGCAATATTAATTAGTAATATTATAAGAAAGAAAATAATTCATATTCTATATATTATAAACTATAATATTAAATAGCATCTTTAGAAAGTATTATATTCAAATATTTAATGCATATTGCATATATATATAATATCATTTGTAATATTTATAGGCTTATCCACATGTGATGAGACAACTATAGGTAATGACATCTGTGTATACAAATGTCATTACCCATAGTTAAATATCTATGTATAAAAAAGATATATTTTTATTCTAATATCCACCATGAAAAATTTCTATAATTTAAATTTTTAAAGTAAATATCAAGGAATGTTATGCAATGGATTGCACTGTTCTTAAATGTAAATAAATATTACTTCAAAATAGTAATACCTGTAACAAAGGTAATAGTATCAATAGTAGTACTATTTAACAAAAAATAGTCTCGGCATATCAAACAATATACAATTTTAGATCTAAGTCGATCTATAAACATAATTTGTAATTTAATCTAAGTAAAGAGATAAATTCGATCGGCGAAACGTGCAAGAATACTCGTGCGATAAAATTTCATTTTTTTCAGAGCGTGACGTCGTCTTGCACAATCCGAAATAGCGCGCTGTACGAAGCTTGGAAGAAAATGAAAATCTCATGAAAAAATAACATTATTAAACTTCATTAAGGATTGCCGATCATGTCGATGGAATAAATAGAGAAAATGGCAATCGCGATGACGTACAATACGACGTGCTGTCATATAAATGCGACACGTCTCTCTCTCTCTCCTTCTCCTCTCTCTCCTACTTCTCCTCTCTCTCCTCCCTCTTTCTCTCAAACGAACGAGGATGATGAACGCTTACCGTGTGATTAACACCCCACATGAAGACGCTTAAGAGCGGCTCATTAGCACGAAAGAGTTTAACCTTTTGATGCTTCACGCGGAAATGTTTTTTTTTGAGCTTGCTAAGCCCGCTGGAAACTTGCGGCGCACTGGACATGCTGCCTGTTTTTGTGTAGTAATGGTTCTCTGATTCTAGGGTCTATACTATCTGCTGTCTCCTTTTCCTCTGTCTCTCTCTGTCTTTTTCGATATCTCTGTCTTTCCTTCTTTCACTAGCTATCTACTTTCTCTTTCCAAATCGCGCGGTTTGACGAGAGTGATCAGACTCGATCGTACTTACACCGACCACCGACCAAATCCCAGTCGCGACAGATAAAGGAACTACCGACGCACTTCGATTCACGATTCGCACGTTCCTTAAGTCACGCTGTTGTCATCGCGAAATGTATCAAAGAAATATCAAGCGATTTTCTCACTCGCAATATCGATAAAAGAAATAAATTTTCGTAAAAGTCTCGTTAACGAGAAAGCCGCTATTAACCAATGTTACTTTTGCACTCTGCCGCGCGGCTGCTGATTAGCGACTGAGAGCTCCTTTTAAAAATGGCGTACGGGAGCATGTCCCACCTGCGAGCCGCAACGACTATAGATGTTCTGCAGATATGCGATATCTGCGCCGGTCACCGGCACTGCGACTTTCATACTACTATCTTTTCTTTTCTTTTACTATTTTTTGATTTTTTCGAATCGAATATATATAAATCAAATGGTCATAAAGAAAAATCGAAAGAAATAGCGTTTTAGTTTTCAAACATCTTTTTTGACAAGCAGTTAATTTATAATGCTCGATCAAAATATTATCTTAGGAATCGATTATAAATTTGGCACGGTACTCGTGCAAACATATGCGTAAAGATTCTATCTATATTTATACTTTATTTCCGCAATAACAAAATCTTATCTATACTATTACAAAATATATCGTTGTTTATTTCATATAATTAGTATCGAACAGATTTAGATAGATAACGGACGGTTAAGTTCGATCGATAGGTTATGTAATTTACTTCATGAAAATTTCAATTATATCTTGATAATGGTTAATAATTTGTAAGAGAAAATTTTCTTAGCCTAACCAAGATCGTCTGATTTAACGAGAATTTGATGATGCTTTCGTCATAGTGACAATAGTGTATTATTGGCACGGGCACGGTTTGTCGTCGCGCATGAAATCGGTGCAGCCTTAAAACTAATCTCGCTGCCGTCTTGGAAACTCGGTGTAACGCTTGTGCCGAGGAAGCCGCCACCGAACATCGTGTTAAAAGGCTAATTAGGAAAAAGTAGGGCCTACGTGTGCGAGTATAAAAATGGAATCGATGCACAATGCATATCCGAAAAAAGTTCACGATTCGTACGAGGATGAAGAGGAGAGGAAACATTTTCAACGTATTGTTTCAGCGTTCAGGCACTATAAGTGAGTAGGCTCCTTCGAAAGAGCAACCAATGTTCCTTTTCATTTGTGATCTTTGCTTTGATGATTTAACCTTATTTCTATTACCTTCATTTTTTTTTCTTATGTGACCATGATTAATTGAATGATTTTCGTTCTTTAGCGTGTATGATATTCTATGTTAAATACTATCTTCTTGCGTTGTTTAACCTTTAATAGATAAGTATTAGTCTAACAAGAGCTTTCATACTGTATTAATTCTTCTCTTGTTATATATTAAACTCATACTCGTACGCAAGTTATGTCATCAGTGTTTATGGATCAACGTTGTTATTCCAATAAAAGTACAATGGCTCGAGTATTATCTTGTCAGGTTCATAAGTTCATTAGCTATTAAATACAATTTCGTACTAGTTATTAATACTTATATTCTTCATTCGATAAACATTTACGTGATTGTATATATATATATATATATATATATATATATATATATATATATATATATATATACTATATATATACACTATATATATATATATATATATATATACTATATACACGTGTGCACATACATACGCATACAACAATATCAAAGTAAAATACAAAATAAGTTTAGAAAACAAAATGTTTTTATATAGATCTCACTCCCTGCAGAGAGTTAAGAAGACAGAATCTTATCTATTATCCTTACCGGTGCATCATCAGAAACTATTATCCAAATATAAAGAGCATCTTCAAGAAGTCAAGAGATGTATTGAATATAACAACGATATAATAAGACTCATCATAAAGGATGTAGCTCATATTTTTGAAAATGTGAGCCCAGCTAGTGCACAAAATGACAGTGTAAGAAAACTTTACCTGGTTTGTGGCATGTTTGATTTATTTTGTATGATATGTGTAGTGTTATGTATAATATACTAAAATTAACAGTTAAAAATGTTAAAATACTTTTCACTTTTCATTATTATAGAATATAATCCATAACTGCACTCTTGAAATATAAGATTAATTTATAAAACATATCACTAATAAGCTTATTTTCACAAAGATATATTCTATAGGTAGGTCTGATTGCAGACACAAAACACCCGACCTGTATTGGCTGACCAAGAAAAAGTACAAGCTACTATTAAACAATTAGTTCGCGACTGGAGCTTGGAAGGAACTGAAGAACGTAAAGCTTGCTATCAGCCTATCATAGATGAAATAACAAATCAATTTCCATTAGATAAATGGTACGAATATTTTGTCTACTTTATTTCAATATGTTAACACATATTGGTAGATTTTATCTTAATAATGTCATAATATTTAAGAATACAAGCAATCTATGATCAAGCTTTCAGATTCCACTTAAAGTTACAATTATCGTGTACAAAATCTAGATATCATTATTTGCAAAACCTCTGTGTCCTAGCTAAACATAGTTCAGAAAAATATGAAATGATAGGTAAATTTCCAGTACTCCATCACAAGTGCAAATTCTAGTACCTGGTGCAGGATTGGGTCGTCTTGCGTATGAAATTGCAAGGCGTGGTTATACTTGCCAAGGGAACGAATTTTCTCTCTTTATGCTCTTTGCATCACATTTCGTATTAAATAAGTGAGTATTGTAATAAATTTATTCTTATCACGATAAGTTAAATAAGAAAAACAAATGATAACAAGATAATAATAATAACGATGAAAATGAACATTATAGATGCAGAGGTATAAATTCATATCAAGTACATCCATGGGTACATCAATATATGAACAATTTAAAACCAGAACATCAAACACAAGCTGTTTTCTTCCCTGACGTAAATCCCAGTGATCTTCCAGAAAATGCACAATTTTCTATGACAGCAGGAGATTTCTTAGAGGTAATCTCCTTTTATATTACTTAAAGAATAATACTTATTTAAGATTAAATAAATTAAAAGAAATATAAATTATAGGTTTATACAGAAGATGACCATTGGGATTGTGTTGCTACGTGTTTCTTTATAGATTGTGCAAATAATGTAGTACAATTTATAGAAACCATCTATAAAATTTTAAAACCAGGAGGAGTATGGATAAATCTTGGTCCATTGCTGTATCATTTTAGTGACATGCCTATGGAAGATTCAATAGAACCAAGTTATGATGCAGTTCGTGATGTTATACAAGGTTTCGGTTTTCATCTTGAGGTAATTATTATTATTATTTTTTTTTCTTTTTTTTTTTTTTTTAGTAGAAGATATACATATAATATCAACTATATCTATTTATGTTTACTATTGTTTAGAAAGAAGAAACACACATGAAAACACGCTATGCGCAAAATGTGAATAGTATGTTACAATGCGAGTATAATAGTGTATATTTTGTATGTCGGAAACCTAAAAGACATATTAATATATTGGGTCATCAAAATGGTGCTGAAAGCAATGGCATACAAGAACAAGAAAATTAAATATTGACAAATCTAACATGTTTTACTCATGAGGAAAATTGGTGGAATTGTACAAGGACTAAAGTACTCCAATTTATACCGAGCAAATTCAAAGACAACCATAACATATTTTATTTCTGGTATTGTAAAACAATTTCTGTGATTCAAAAGCTTATTTGGATACAAATAAGTGTTATTTCTATATTCCCTGAAAACGAAATTTTTGACATATACAAGTTCCTTTCGTAGTACCAAACTAAATAATTAATAACTTCATAAATCAGTAACTTTTAGTAACAATTTGACAATTTCCCTAATGAGTCTTACATTTGTGATCTAGCATAATAATTAACGTTTATTTGTTTCCATCATGTACCAATAGCTATGACAATGTAATATATGACCATTTCCTCTTCTGCTCTCTCCTGCTGTTTAGTTGGGAATATTTCGATTACTAACGTTAGTGATAATGCTAATGACATATCTTTACAGGTGCTAACGAAGCCTTATTTAGTTTTTTCTTTATCCTTGGTCATTTTTCAAATAATGAAGACAAGTTAAAAATCAAATTTATTAAAAGAACAGACAAAGTTTCATCGGAGAAGAAACTACAGCTTATGAATATGTATTATTTTTCCATATTATCATTAGTTCCTTTCAAAAATATTGTAAAAAGCATGTATAGAAAATGATATATAAATGATCACTGAAAGTTTTTACTTCGTTATATGTGTTATTCTCTTCAGATATATAATTTTGTAATGGCAAATATGGAAGTAAATACTTTTCAAGCGTTTCTTTTTGTATCTTTCTATTATAAGAATATTAACCAAAATTTTCTAACTACCAACACATTGAACCTTCATAAAATATAATACAATTATCCGTCGTGTTATTTTTAATAAATCTAAAAAATACAATGAAAGATAACATATCTAATATATATTATATTTCATCATGAGGAAAAATGTGAATTTCAATATTATAAATCTGACTTTGCTTAAGCTTTACATCGATCTTCTGCAGCAGTGCCTTTCGGATATTTTTATTGTATAATTATAATTCTTTGTTTTAATAATACTTATTTTTTCCTAAAGATTAAATAAAGAAATCTAAAATAAATATAAATCGTGAATATAAAAAATAAGACTGTTATAAAGTATGTAAAAAGAAATGAATATAATGAACATGTATTGCTAAGTTCAATACAAAATTACAAATCTATATTTATTGTTATTAAAATAATTATAAAATTTCTTCCATTATTCTTCCTTATAGCATGCTTATAGTTTCACATATTTTGCACATAATTGAAGAATTACCCGAACATAATCATCGATTTTAAGTCGACTTCATATTTGTTTTGCTATTTTTAAGATCTTAAAAAATCAGCAATAATAATTTGTTATATGGAATAAATGTAGATCAATTTAGATGTAAGTTAGTTTAGATTTAATAATGTAATTAATATAATTTTATATTAAAGTCTATTCTACATGATCATTTGTCAATATGTATCAACCTTTCATATAGCAAAAATTACCAATTTTTACCAAACATCAATATGGATCATAGAAATTACTATATACCTTTTTTTTAGGTACATTTATAATATCTAATTAAATAGAAATGCTTTAAGAACAGAAAATAACATTAACAGTTTTAAAATTATAAGCTTTTATTAAGATATTGTACAAATAGTAGAGCTATTTGATTAATATTAATTTGATGCATTTTGCTATATGTTAAAAATTGTCTTCGTAGTCTCATCATTTGAGGTGTATTACCTGTTTTTTGTACTGTTAAGCCATATTGAGGAATTTTTATATCATTCTCAATTCCTAATTGTTTTGCTGATAATATTGCCTATAAAGAGAAAATTATATATGTAATGAGAAAATATATATTATACACATAAAAATATTAAATATTAAATTGCTCACTTAAAAATGTCAATAAACTTACGTTAGTGATATCTTGCGTTATTCTATCCAGTTCATACAAATAATTTGTAGACGATAAAGGTGGCTATGACAAAATAATCATTAGTTATATGAATAATACAGAATTTGCAATAAATATAATTAAATTAATTGAATGTTAAAAATACTGACACATTGTGTGCTTTGATTTGGTTTAGGTGCTTTAACTTCATAAAGCGACTTATAAATATCATCAAATTTTAAATCATCTTCTGGCATCACTGCAAATAATGGAGCGTCCCATCGATTTTTATTATCTGGTGTTTCGTACCTATTATTTACGTTCTTATTAAGTTTATAAAAATATATACTTCAATATTATCATTTTACCTCATTACAAGTCCATCAAATATTTCCCTGCTGTATTGTTCTGGTACTGGTCTTTTTTCATTCCATAACCAAGCATGTTCAATAGGTATATCACAATGTATGGTGCATTGTGGTGTTTTATATAATTTTGACATACAATATATTTCATAGCGATATCCTTTAATATAATTGCTACCATCTATTATTAATACATCATTTGGATTTAATATTCTTTGTGCCATGGATTTTATATCACTCCTTATACATTTTTCATTTTTAGAATCTGAAACATGCATATGTACATATATATACATATGAATATATTTTTTCATAAAAAAAGTAAACTATCTTGAAAGTCAAAATGTTCTAATATTTACTAACCAGAATAAAATGAGTTTCTATCATAACCTGTTTTAGATATGAAGTCAATTTCAGTAATTATATCTACACGTTTTTTCACTTCGTTTTCAAGATATTCCTTTAGTTGTAATGTTCTTGTAGTTTTACCACTACAAGGAATACCAGTTATTATAATAAGAGGCATTTTATCTCAAGTAAATAAACTTTAAAATAACTCTGTAAGTAACAATCAGTGAATCATTTTGTAACATATGATTCAACTACCATACTGCGCTGATCACGAACTTTTAAAGTCAAGAAGTTCATAAATTTTTAAAATATTTACGACACATGGAGATATTGTAATTTTCCTTAATGTAAATTAAGAATCATAAATAAGATAAAATCGAATAAAATATTTTTAAAATATTCACTACTTGTAAATATATTTTATAACTTTAAGGCTGTTCATTATCTATGGTTCTATAATGGTTTACGCCAAAAATGAGTAAAGGAGTAATTTTTGATTCATTATGATGAACATGATCTTATTTTAAAGATAAAGGTTTAAACACGTAAATGACTTGCTCGAATATTTGAAAAAACATAATTTTCTTTGAAAAGAATTATATCAAAAAATTGTGTTTTTTGAGAATAATTTAAACATAAAAATAAGGCTTCCTTGCTTGGATAAGTAAACCGATGCACAAGTGATCCATTGATGATAATCGATAAACCAGGAATCTAATTACAAACTGATGGTAAACAATCTACTTAATCAATCGTATGAAACAAGAATCTTTGTTATCGACTGATGCGAAACTAGAAATATTAATTTTGCCGACGTGTTTTAACCGTTAGTAGGGCAGGAATTTTTCGTTGCCAAGTAATTCGAAAACAGAGATCTGTCTTTACTAACGATCGGAATAAAAAAGAATCGGTCGATGACGAAGAGATCTACTTTAAAACCTCAACTTTGAACACTAAGGAAAGAATTTATTTATCGACCATCGATAAAGCAGAGATCCTCTTTTATTAATTGATGGTAAAACCAGGGATATATTTACCATTGATCGGTTGCAAAGGAATTTACTTCATCAATCATTGGTAAAACTGAAATCTTCTTTCCGATATTTTACTTGATTGGAAATATCTCAATACTATATAATTTCCTTCTTATGCTACAATTTATAGAGGCATATTACCTCTTTTTTGCTCTGATTTAAAATGCAAAATGAAACTTAGAATCCTAACGCAATTTTAATATATTCCTAACATAACAAAAAAACTGATGATCTTTGCACATAATGATTATTTTTTGAATGAATGATATAAATTCGCCGAAAGAATGAAACGAATATTAATTAGTATATTTAATGCTGAAAATCGATTATCTTATTATGTTAAATTTGATTGACTTATTTTATTGTCTGTTCAGAAAAAGTTCTGTACAGTGGCCTTCCTCGAAATCTACGGCAAAAAAAGTAGTTCGTACTCCCACTACTGATTTATATATACATATATATATACCATTATATGGTGTGTGTTTTGTTTCATGGAGTAGACGATTGTTTGCTTGTCGTATGCATATGCTAATGATGCATAGATTTTCTAAATTTCAAACGCGTTTCAAAAAGAAGAAATACGTTTCATGATTATATATATACGCACTATTATTGTAATAGTAATATATAATATAATAATATGGTAATGAGGACAATGATAAGAAGAAGTAAAAGAATATATACATCACATTTATATATGATAGTAATTTATAATAACAAAAAAAAAAAATGGTCTTTCGTGCGAACTAATAAATAAATAAATTGTGTATTTATTATTATGACCAACTATTGATAGATACGTCTTACGTTTTAATCTATATTAAAATAGTATAATATTATTTTATATAATTATTTTTGATAAAACATTTGATAAAATCTTATTTTCTGTTGCAAATTTATATACTAGTTATTATATGTTTCAATTATATTTATTATCCTGTATGTATTTTTTACGAAATAAATACGTACCAACATCATTTCTAGCATGAATCATTACGAAACGCATGCCCCCATCAAAAAACAATATAAAAGATATGAGAGATTGAAAAGTGCGAGTTCATAGTCTACTAAATTACTTACTCTAACCCATACGAACCCGACTATTATTTATACGTGAGAGGAGTATGACTTTATATCAAACTATAGGAAATATACACCGATATGATAGGCGCAGAATAGTGAAGTGTTCAATTAAACTTGCGCTTATAGTTCGTATTTTTTCCGTATCTTTTCTTGAAGTCATACACACTTCAAGCGAAAATTAATAAACAATCTTAACAAATCCTTCTTTATTAATCTTTAGATAAATCTGACATATAATTTTTTCTTTCTTTTATCAGATGTACTACTATTTTACTACATGCAACAATTTCTGCCATATATTAACTAGATTGCAAGGTGAATAAAGTATACCTACACAAGATTATACACCGATAAAACAGGTGGCTAGTGGAGATAATATTTCTCTAGTGATAGTAAATCTCCGCATTTTGCTCATACCTGTCGCTGAAGTCGTATATGCTATGAATGAAACGTGGTGAACAGTCTTAGAGAGATGCTAATAGCCAATAAAATTATAGCAGCCATGATGTTTCGTCATTTACGCGGCAGATTAAAAGTTATTGTAATTATATTGTAAATCGAACATTATAATTTATAAATTTTCCATTTTGTTATTATGAGGATCATGACTTTTCTGATCTAATCGGATAAAAGATTATTTCTGAAATCATGAATAAGCAAGTAAATTTATATTTTTTATTCATTTATATATTTTATATACGCATAAATATACACATTATTTGGAATATTTAATCGTAATTTTTATACAACAAAATATTATCTTGGAAAGAATTTAAACATAAATATCAGTATCAAATATATATTTAATCGATTTATATCGTAAATTGTTATGTATTTATAATTTACGTATTTTATTTTTCATACTATAATTTTTAAGTTATATTTTATTACAAAGTTGAAATACGTTTTTATATTTAACGGTACAACAGGTTCTATCTTCGTCCTTTTCTTCGATAGTTTATCTTTCACTTCTCTTTTAAGAGCAGTGCGGCACGAGGATCCGTAGGAGAAAGTCACAGTGAACGGGACAGTACTCGGCACTTGTGTGTAGTCTGAAATACTATACAACGATGAATCCGATGAGGAATCTGACGTCATATCTTCTAATGCTATTATTTCTATACATTAATAGTATTCAAAGTAAGTTAAATAAAATACATAACATTTTTAAAAATATTTATCTTAGATTCTATCGAAAAAAATTTTTATTTTATTTTATTTGCTCATTTGTCTCCGTTCCTTTTCAAAAATTCTTTAATTAATATTCTTCGCTTTTTAATCTTCAATCTGGTATCTGTGATTATTCCAATAAAACAATTTTATTTCGAAGAAAAGTCATTCATTTCGAAATAGAACATAACAATATGAAATTTTTGTTTTGAACGATATTAATATGAATTATTCTTAATGTAGAGAAAAAAATATGTCCTTCATCAACATTTTTATCACTTTCTTTTTTTCTTTCTTCTTCTCCAATCAAATATTTTTCTGATCGCGTTTATTTTTCAATAATCAATATTCAATTATATGTCACTGTCGAGAAATTTAAAGAGAAAGTTAAATAATGTCGACATAAATTAATGAAAGTCCGAAATGTCGTTGACATTTTCCGTGCACCAATGAATAAGGCAAATCTGACATTTTAATAAGTTCTAAGTCGTTGTATTCAAATAGATATATTCTTTAAAGAATGTGATCGTTCGCCATATTAGTTATATGGATCACTTTTAATAAATTGAATTTAAAAAAAGTGCAGCTTGATATTTAATAAAATTATACATTTAATATTTTACGTGTAATAAAAAAAAAGACCTTACAATAAACAAGGATGATTTGGTATATTTTATTTGCGGCTATTCAAAATAGAAGAAATTACAAAATGTGAAATATCATGATTTATGTGATCATTATTATTAAAATCATTTATTTATTATAATTATATATATATTTATTATAATTATATATATTTATCATATGTATATAATAATAACAAATCATATAATGTTATTATTATAAAATATTACATACATAGATATCTATATATATAAAATTTGTCTTTGATAAAATATATAAGTGTTAAGAAAAATTCGTAAATATATAGAACTTATTTATAAAAAGTGTAATAAAAAATAATATAACTATATCATATTTTTTTCAATTCTTAGGCAACACGACGCCAACGCACGGAAAGGTCGTTGCCTGTTATGTCGCTACGTGGGCAAAGTATAGACCTTCGTATGGCAAATTTACATTGGATAATCTTAAACCACAATATTGTACACATTTGATTTACGCTTTCGCGGGCTTGAATACGACTACTTGGGAAATACAAAGTCTTGATAGATGGAATGATATCGAGGAAGATGGTATTATTTATTTGAAATAAAACACAATATACACACATACATATATATATATATATATATATATATATATATATATATATATATATAATTAAAAACATAAACATAATAATAACAACAATATGTAAAAATAAGTATAATAAATACAATAATATATATTTGTTCAGGAATTGGTAATTACAGAAAAATGACAGCTCTTCGTAATCAATATCCAAGATTAAAAGTTTCGATAGCTATCGGTGGTTGGAATGAAGGTAGTGGAAACTATTCTATTCTTGCTTCTGATAAAGAAAAGCGAAAAAACTTTGTCGACAGCGTTTTTAAATTTCTTAGGTATACAATTGATAATTCTTAGCTACATCTTTGTCATATCCTAATTTATATACTTATTTATATACCTATATGTATCATTTTTTTACGCAGAGAATACAAATTCGATGGCATCGATTTAGATTGGGAATTTCCTTCGCAGGGAGATGGTAAACCGGAGGATAAACAAAATTTCCTCTTACTCGTTAAAGTAAAATCTATTTTTTTCTGCAATAAGTATGCATCATTGACATATAATCGATAAATGCACGATCATAATTCATAAGTTTTTTTAATTATAAATGAAAATATTCTTTTATCATTATATGATATACTAGTCTTTTATCTTTATATAATATACTACTTAGAACAACTCAGAAATTTAACAAGATTTGATAAGATAACATAATATTGACCTATTATTATAAATGTTATTTCTATCCTTTCAATATCATACGTTTTATATTTTTCCTAATAGGATTTGAAACAAGGATTACCTGATTTTATAGTAACCTCAGCTATAAGCCCAAATAAGAAAATAATTGACGAAGGATATGACATTCCGGAAATTTCCAAATACCTCGATTACATACACATTATGGCCTATGATTATCATGGTTCATGGGATACAGAAATTTTTCCGAATGCTCCGTTATACAGTCAAGATAATGCAAGCGTGGTGAGTAATAATCTTCTTCGTTATTATTTTTGAAAAATTTATCAACATTCAAATAAAGATTTATTTTGGTTAATAATACGACATTGATATTCATACTGTTAAATCAATTATTATCGGTATGAATTTTTTTTCTTTTCATTTTTTAAGGATTTTACTGTCAGCTATTTACTAAAATTAGGAGCACCACCTGGAAAACTCATTCTGGGTTTACCTATGTACGGACGAACATATATTTCAACTGACAACTTTACTTCAGGTGAAATTCCTATTGGAACACGCTTTGAATCAGAAGGTTTTAAAGGACCTTATACTGGTGTAAATGGAACTATGGGTTATAATGAAGTATGTATAATTGAATTTGTTTTAAATACAAGATTAATATTGCTTTTATATTTAAACAATTTGATATGTATTTTTGCATAGATTTGTACAGAACTGAAGAATACAAATTGGATGTCTGGATGGGATCTTTATAGTAAAACACTATACGCGGTAAATAAAAACCGAGTGATTATGTACGATAATCACAGAAGTTTAAGAGAGAAGGTAAATTTTAAACAATTTCATAATATTTATTTCATACGTAAAATGAATTTTAATATTTATATATAATTATTTATATATAAAATTATACATATATATATATATATAAATATTAAATAATAATATTTAATATATATATATGTAATGATGAATATCGTAAATTGATTATATATACATATATTATAGTTAGAGATGAATTTAATGATCCCTGCGTGATTTCTAGGTATTATATGCCAATAAAATGAATTTAGGTGGCGTTATGGTTTGGAGCATCGATACCGATGATTTTCACGGAAATTGCGGAATTGAATACATATTAATGAAATCTATCAATAGAGCTTTTAAAAATGAAACAAAAGAAGAAGATGAAAATAAAGGAAATGGAACAAGTAGAATATTTTCCTTGTACAATATATTAACAGTATTTTGTGCCATTGTTAGTATTTTTACTTTGACAAACTTATAATTTAAAAGAATAGAAAAAAGAAGGAAAATAAATATTGTTTACTTATAGCTACTTAAATTGTTTCACGACTTTCGTCGTAAATAGTATTAGAATATGTGTATTATTTGCTTATATGTGTATGTATTATTTATAATATATGTATAAATAAAGAAAAATATATATATATATATATATATAAATGTATTATAATTAAGGATTTTTCCTCTCACGAAGTAGCACTGAATGGCAACCACTGTTCGGTGGGAAATAAAAAAAATATATAAAGAAATTTTTTAATGAATATGACACACAGGAAATTCCATACTATCTGCAATGTCACCAATCAATGTTCGTAAATTCATTTGTACATCTGCAAAAAAAATTTACATACGTATAGAAATAAAAATAACAGAAATAAAGTCATACACACATCAAAAAAGCACGTAACACACATGCATATAGATAAAAGCACACACTCTGTTTTACCGACAACTTAGTCAGTAGTAATAAAGTTCAATATTACCAACTGATTAATTGGTATTAATGAATTCTTGTCTAACCTATTACTAATCGGAAAAAGTAAATTCCTATTTCACCGGCAAATAAATTGATAGTAATAAATTCCTATTTTACCTACAAATAGGTTGATAGTAATAAATTCCTATTTTATTGATTTGTTCTGTAATAATTTTTTTATTGCTTTCTAAATATATAAATTATAATTATTGTTCTCTGATTAGTTGTTTGGTAGAAATTTTTTACCCAGAACGTTTTCTGGTATGCAAATACACCTCTGTAATTTATTCTTTCGATTTTTTTTACATTTTTTAAAGAATGTAATATACATATATATCTCATTGTGTACCACTTGATCAAGATGATCCTACGTCTTTTGACCCTTACGTTGGTTTATTTGCAGATATTTTATCCTTTCCGGTCCTTTTTCAGCTCCTTTTGAAACTATCGCTATTTTTCATTGTATAAAAAAACCTGTTTACTCGGTGAGACTTGGATACTGAATATTACTTTCAATATAATGTATATCATGATATGCATTCCATTGCAATATCAAGTCTAATGGCTATTAAAATAGAAATATTAAACTTGAAAAATAGTTTGTAATATTTGGGGATTCTCAAATATAAATTAATTTTATTAAATAAAAAATAGATTAAGTATAGACAATAATATAATGATTTTATAATTAATAGCAATTGAAGAAGAATAGAGGTCATAAATATGATCAGTTATAAATTATGGTTCATTATAAACTAAGCAATTCCATGCGTAGAGAAACAGTAGGTGGAAAAAAAATTAGAAGAAACATTGTCTTCAAGTATTGACTAATTTTATTACGAAGTACACTAAGTTTAGGCAAAAGAATTCAATGATTTTATGATTAATAGCAGTGAAAAAGGATCAATTTACATAAGCATACTTATATATTTTATTATTATTATTTTACATATTTTTATTTTATGTAAATAAAATGAGGTATCATTTGAAAATCTCATGATTATAGATTTAATAATAAAAGAATAGGTTTTATACGATTAATTTACGTTAAATACATTTTAATTATTTTTGTTATGTTATAATAATCTTTTAAAATTGCCAACTTCACTTAAGATGAAATTTCCTCTAATATTTTGTTTGTAGTAATATATAAGTTTGCATCACAAGCTATCTGTGAAAGAAGCTTAACATCTGTGATTGTACGCTTTCGTATAAGCTTTTGATAAAAGGGTTTAGTCATTATTAATTCTGAAGCTTCCTGCACAGTTAATTTATCTAAAGTATGGCGGGGAACTTTTATTTCCATGAACAATTGTTTATCGACCTGTATAAGATTGGAAATTATAAATTTAAACTTATTTGATTCATAAAATCTATATTATAATATAGATTTGCAGTGTGTGAGTGCGCATGTATATGAGTTACATATCAAAAATAAATGATAAACTTACGTAAACATTCATTGTCATCTTATAGTTCATATCTATTTCAGGCCATTTTTGCTCTAATACATCTTTATCCAATAGCACTTCCTCTTTATTTATAAGATGATGCGATATAGAACAAAATGCAGTCCATAATTCTGAAGCAAAATGTGGAACTAATGGCGTAAGCATAATTATTTGTGTAGCTAATGCCCGTTCATATTCACGACTTTTTAATTTACACTCATTACATACTTTTCGTAAACTGAAAATTCACAATATCATAATTAAAATTTATTATTAGATATACTACATCTAATTATTAAAACTTTTTATTTGATTGACTAACCTATTTGTAAGTCCTTGCATTCTAGATATTGCAACACTTATCTGCTGCGATTTTATGATATTAAAGGTTACCATTTTTAAAAAATAATTTCTGCTATCAAACATGAATTCATCATCCTTAATGTATTTAGGATCAGTAGCTGCTGTTTGAAGTTCTTCTAATGATACATGTTCCCTCATCTTGATAAATTCTTTCAGAGTTAACCATATACGATTTTCCCAGTTTTGTACACCACGAATTGCTAATAAACATAAATAAAATGCTTAAGCACATATAAATTATTTTATAATTTATACAAAATACAGCAGGTCCTACTATTGTAATACCTTGTACTTATTTAACATTAATTAATATTTATTGAACATTAGCTTAAAAAACTATTAAGAAAAAATTGTATTGTTTGATCTAATTATATTAATGAATGATATATATTAATTTAAAATACATACTATCAGTAGACCAATTTCTGTGAGAAGTTGGAGCTACATCAGCTAGTATTAATAATCTAGTTGTATCCACACCATAATTTTCCAAAAGTTCAAGAGGATCAACTCCATTATATTTTGATTTAGACATTTTTTCCCAAGTAACTTTTATAAGTCTCCCGGTATTTTTTTCATAATATTGGTTATCCGTCTCATCTTTAATTACATCACTTTCTTTTATATACTGCCCGGTATTAGATATTTGGTAAGTTTTTCCCATTACCATACCCTGTACAAGGAGTTGCTTAAATGGTTCACGAGTAGGAACAAGACCTTCTTCATATAAAAAGTGGTTTATAAATCGAGCATAATATAAATGGAGCGTAGCTGTAATTATATAATAGCTAAAGAAATATATTGGGTATAAATAAACATGTCAAATTCAATATTTTATCATACCATGTTCCTTTCCACCTATATATAAATCAACAGGTAAAGTTTTTTTGACCTTTTCTACAGAAAATATTTCTTCTTGATTTTTTGGATCAATATATCTTAAAAAATACCAACAACTATCTACAAATGTATCCATTGTATCAGCTTCTCTGATAGCATGATTACCACACTTAGGACATACAGTCTGTAACCATTCTTTGGCATTGAGTAAAGTAAAATGATTTTTTTCTGATAAATTAAAATTAATATTTGGTAACACAACAGGCAACTGATTACGTGGCACAGGTTGAATACCACAATTTTTACAATATATAATCGGAATAGGAGTGCCCCAATATCTTTGTCTAGAAATCAGCCAATCTTTCAATCTGGAGCTTACTATATGTCCACCAATATTCCATTTTTTTGCTTTAATTAATATTTCATTAAGTTCACACTGCAATTCTTCGTGAGAACGTATATTATGTCGTTGAAATGGAATTTCCACGGATTCCGCAAATTTGTAATCTTCAATAGAAGCAGAAGGAATACCCAAATAATTATCTCTATTTGGTGGAAAAACCAATTCATCAGATATAAATATTGGTAACTCTTGTTCAGTAAAAGGATTTATTACAGTGGCTTTCAGTTTTTTAGTTGTTGCATTAACATTTTCAGAATATTGTTGTTGATTTAATGCATTACTAGGAGAAATAACAACAAATTTTGCAAATTTGACAAATTCTGGCTTATCAGTCCATAGATTCATGATTTTTGGCAATTCTGAGATATCAGAAACTAACTTAAAATCAAAACTAACACCATTACAATCACCTATCCAATTTTTTTGAATTTTTATAATATCTTTCCACTCTTTCAATATTGGATCATTTAATCCATCCAATAATGACCTGTAATATGACATAAATATTATACTTTGTCATATTTTTTTTTCTATTAAAATAACTATTACTGCTAATATACTTAGCGAAGGCTGTAGTTCTAATAAACCATTGATTTAATAATCTCTTTTCCACTTTAGCTCCAGATCTCCAAGAAATATTATTTATATCGACCTGTTCTTCAGCTAATACTGTCTCATCAATGGGATCCCAATTAACATATTCTTCTTTTCTATAAATTAGATCTTTTTCAAAGAGTTTTAAAAATAATTCTTGAGTCCATCTATAATATTCAGGATCACAAGTAGAAATTTCCCTGTTCCAATCAAATGAAAAATTAAGAGCATTAAATTGTTTGCGCATTATATTTATGTTGGTTTCTGTCCATTTACTAGGATCAATTTGTTGCTCAATAGCAGCATTTTCAGCAGGTAGACCAAATGCATCCCATCCAATAGGGTGAATTACATTTTTACCTATACCAAATATAAAATTTTATTATTAGTTTTTTAAGCATTATTTATGCAAGGTTGACATTTCAATGCTGATTAAATATTATTTTTATTATAGGAAAACAAAAATTTGATAGTATAATTATTTTTTACCTGTCATCCTATAGAAACGTGCTATAACATCACTGATCGTGTAAACTCTAACATGGCCCATATGAAGTTTTCCAGAAGGATAAGGAAACATAGAAAGGACATAAAACTTATCCTTTGTAGTATCATTTTCGTTATATAAATTCGAATTCACCTTATCCTTCCAATACAACTCTATTTTATTTTTCGTAGTTATATTAAGATCATCATCCTAAAAATAATATGAATTGTAATTTCAAATGTGAATACTAATATGTTTGTTAATTTTACAATTAAAATAAAATTTAAATATAGGTTATGGAGTGGTGCATGTGAATGAAGTAATCACAATAATCTTGATAGTACCTTTAATGAACAAATACCAGTAGAAGCTCGTCTTTTTATAACTATTTTTAAAAAATATTCATGTCGTTTATTAAAAATTGGTTTTAATACATTTATAAAATCATACTTCATGTTTTATATTTTTGATTGACTAGCATTACGAGACAACTCTAGTCAAATCTATATTTATATTCATACTATATTTAATAACTAAATAAACTTATTAAAATTTATTACAACTCAATATTAATATAATTAATGTTTTTTAATTTGTAAAATTAAGATATGTAATTATAACAAGAACGCTTTTTCATTTTGATGAAATGTACTCTATATTTTCGTACATCATTCCTTTTCCGGTATACATTGGAACGGCACACAAGTGAAAGTTATATCAAGTATCGAATCTGTCTTAACTGTAAGCATCTGACAATTTTCTAGTACTCGATTTATAAAATAAATTATCTTCAACAATTTCATTTATTATTAATATTATATATATATATAATTGAACTTACTTATATTTTCATATTTCATGACATTGTAAGCGAGGTTAGGAATATAAACACATATTGTTTTTACTATTACAATTAGTTACTACATTTTAATACAGAGTTATATACATTTTAAAGTGTTATTTTTTTTATTGAATTTTAATATATATATTTATTCCGATGATTTACAAGTTTAATATTAATCTGCATATATATTTAATATATAGTAAATATTTACCGTATTATTGACAATTAAATAATATCGTATAATAATATTGTATTTCTTTCATAATATTGATTACATTTTTAAAAATTACAGTGTAACAATGGGGAAACGTAATAATATGATCCCTAATGGACATTTCCATAAGGACTGGCAACGTTTTGTAAAAACTTGGTTCAATCAGCCTGCGAGAAAATACCGTCGGAGACAAAATCGTATAAAAAAAGCTCGTACAGTTGCACCAAGGTAATGATCAATAAGTAAATTTAATAATAATAAAATAAAATTTAAATTTAATATAATATAGTTCATAGTTATAGTGCAACTATAAATTTTATGCTTATATTTTTTATTATATTGCTCTACTTAATTATTCTTGTTTGTTAGTATAAGACAGAAAAAAATCATTAAACATAAATGGTTATTTATGAAATGATTAAACATATCATATATATTTTAGACCTGTGAACCTTTTAAGACCAATAGTACATTGTCCAACATTCCGTTACCATACAAAAGTTAGGGCTGGTAAAGGATTTACTCTTCAGGAACTAAAAGCTAGTGGTTTAAACAAAAGATTTGCTAGAACAATTGGAATTGCAGTCGATCCAAGAAGACGCAATAAATCTATAGAGTCTTTACAAACAAATGCTCAGAGACTGAAAGAATATAAGGCTAATTTAATTCTTTTCCCCATAAATGAAAAGAAGGTATATTTAATAATTTTTTTAATTGTTATTACGATATATTTATATGTGATATATATCTTTCAAATTATAATGCTTATTGAAAAGCACTTTGTTTTAATATCATAAGTCATATCTGAACAACTAAATATGTACGAGTTGTAGCAAGCTCGTTATTCTCAAATAGATTTTCTGTTTTGTTGTCTTCATCTGTTTATAACATTTTTTGTTTGTTGTTTTATTCTTTTACAAAAAATTAATTGAAGTAGAAATGATAAAATCAAAAAATTATACAGTTGTTCAGATCTGTTATATGTATACATTTATCTAATATCATTCTACTTTTATGATGTAATAGACCAAGAAAGGTGATGCAAGCGAGGAAGAAATGAAAGTGGCAACACAAGTTAAAGGAGAGGTTATGCCTGTACGACGTCAACCAGCTATCAAAACAAAGAAACATGCTATTACTGACGATGAGAAGAAATTCTCTGCATATATAACATTACGAAAAGCTAGAGCAGATGCCAGATTAGTGGGAATAAGAGCAAAACGTGTTAAGGATGCTACAGAAAATCCTGATGATGTTACCAAAATTGGCAAAGACAAAAAGTCTAAGAAGTAATCTTAATTTTGTTCTATTTATATAAGTGCAAAAAAAATAAATTACTTCTACAAAAATATACATGTTTACGTGTATATGTATATGCGTTATCATCCCACCATCAACATACAATTAGTATTAATCATCTAACGATGACTATATTACTATTGCTTTATCATCAAATCAAACTGAACAAGGTTTAATGAAAAAAAAGCAAGAAAAATTGATAATATGCAGCAAAATCTATTTACCTAATCAAAAAGTAGAAAAGAATCGTTCCGTATTTCATCTGATCAAAAGGTTAATTTATGTTCTCCCGTACAAAAGTTTAAATTAGTTTTTATTGGACTTAATGGATTTTAAATCTTTAATCGATATTTAAAGAATACCGCGAAATCTATTTCTTATATCTATAAATTTTGTTATAAGAAGAAAAAAATTGATTCGTGGCCACTCAAATGCTCTTCTACTAATTAATTACAACCAATTATCCGTTTCAATTCAGACCTTTCGTCCTCGATATGATTAATAGGAGGGCCTTAAACATTGACTTATTACTTCAAAAGTTTTATAATGATTCAGAAACACTCGATTGCGATTCATAGATGGCTAAAAATGAGGTAGATCGACATAAAAGAAAATACAAAATGGACATAAAAGAATAGTGTTAGCATATATACAAATGGTAACAATATAAACGAATTGGTGAATTGTTAAAAGAAATACAAAAAAAAATGAGAAGATTATCCAGTTAGAATAATAAAACAAATAAAGAATATATTGCACAATTAATAGATAAAGAATATGTTGTATTAGATCATAGATGAATTTTTCCAGTAGTAATCAGCGATAATTCTAATGTTGAAATAGAATGAACAGTTTATGAGCCAGAAGATGAATTTTTTGTTAAATATTAGAAAAGCAATTAAAAAAAAAAGTTGAATATGCAATTAAGGCAAGAGGTAATTTGGATGGAATTGATTTAAATAGTTGTGCAATTAACAGCTTGAGAATATATTTAGATAACAAATATGATTACCCTGATGCCAAAGAAATTGAGAAAAAGTTGCGTCAATTAAGATATCAAGTAAGAAATCTTAATGACTCCTTTCGATTATATTTAATACAAAAAATACTAAATCCAAGATAATAGATCGATATAATAAAAAATATAAATAAAATGCATCTACGTTTCGAATATTTTTTTACATTTTTCACATCATAAAATAAAAATAAAATAGAGGTTATTGGATAATAAAATGTATATAAGCATTAAAAATAGTTTTACGCACTCTTTTATATGTAAAATAAATCAAATTTATGAACAGCTGCGTTACAAAATAAGTTTTCTCTGAATCTTATCACAAACCAATTAAAAGCACGGACTTTGATTGGCAAGTGCGTTTCCATCGTATAATTTTACATTGGATTGTTCTTTCAATATAAACAAGTATTAATCATTGATTAATAAGAAAACCAATTTACTTAATTTAATGGACAATAATAGAATCTTTTTTAATAAGAAAAATAATATTAATATGTTTTATTAATTATTTATTATACGCAATGTAAAGAATACAAATATTTTGTCCAAATAATATATTTGGGGAAATGTACATGTAACCGTTATCGATATTGAAAACACTGCCTATTTTTCAATTTGAATATTTGAAACAGTTTACAGTTGGAAAATTATGTCAGACTTCATTGTAATAAATTCATAACAAATGCAGTGTATTTTTTTGAAGATATTTAAAAAATAATTCTATCTTTATTCATGAAAACAAGTATAATTTTGTAAATATTAATCTTTTTAAATATAGTTCAGTGAGTTCAAGCGAGAATAAAAACGGGAACTAAAGGAAGATCTAAGACTATTTGATATATTTCAAGAATAATTGAAAAAAATAATCTTATCTAAATCACAATGAAGTCTGCGTAAGTTTATCAATACATTCATAATATATTATATTTTAAAAATAATTTGTTATTGTATATAATTTTTCTTTGCATAACAAAATTTATGCCAAAATGTTGCATATTGTAGTCTTTATAAATTTAGTTTCTATTATTGAAATATTGTTGCAAAAACGATATAAAGATATTTCATTATAATTATTTTATTTATGTTTATTATTTTTCAGACGTGGAAAAATGTTAGGGTTATCCCGTAAACCAATTAATCGTATAAGAGGTACTAACATGTTATGTAAAGATCCTGTACAAGTATACTGTCGTTTAAAACCTATGCAATTCCCTAATGATATATCATGTATGAGAGTTATATCTGATACAACAATAGTAATCACACCACCAGAATCTGCAGTTAACTTTCGTAATACTAGTAATAAGGAAATACAAACCACATTTACTCGTGTATTTCCACCAGATGCTACACAAAAGGAAATATTTGATACAGTAGCTTTACCTTTGGTTGAAAATCTTATACAAGGAAGAAATGGTTTATTGTTTACATATGGAGTAACTGGCAGTGGTAAAACATATACTATGACAGGAGATTCTTCTCAAGATGGGATTATGCCCCGTTGTTTTGATGTTATATTTAATAGTATTATGAATTATCAAACTAAGAAATTTATATTTAAACCTGATAAACTCAATGGTTTTGATTTACAAAGTGAAGCAGATGCAATGTTAGATCGACAAAGTGAAATGCATGCTGGTCTTATGTCTCAGAAAAATGGAAAATCTGGGAAACTGTAAGTTAAATGAAATAGGCAAGTTCCAATTTATGTTAATATTATAATACATGTAGGATATAAATAATACAATATTATTTATTTTTCATTAGACGTAAAGTAGATAGTGACAGTGATAGTAATCCTATTATAATTCGTGGATGCAATGAAGTCCAAACTCTTACTATTGATCAAGATAATGCATATGCTGTATTTGTTACATATGTTGAAATATATAACAATTGTGTATATGATTTATTGGATGATGATGATGTTAGAGCTAAGTATGTACAATGTTTATAAAGTCATTGTCATGTAATTTTTTTTTACACAACATTGAAATACTGTATGTTACACATTATCCATTAATATTTTGTTGCAATATTTAGAACATTACAAAGTAAAATTGTCAGAGAAGATGGTAATAAAAACATGTATGTACATGCTGTCACAGAAGTGGAAGTAAAAAGTTCTGAGGAAGCATTTGAAGTATTTCATCGTGGTCAGAGAAAAAGACGTGTTGCTCATACAGCTCTTAATGCAGAATCAAGTAGATCTCATAGTGCATTTACTATTCGTCTTGTACAGGTATTATTTTATATATATATTTTACACACACATATATATACATATGTATACATATATACATACACATATATTACTTTTTATACTTGTGAATCTAATATATATCAGTAAATAGGCACCTCTAGATTGCGAAGGCGAGCAAATTATACAAGACAAACGTGTGATATGTATAAGTCAATTATCATTAGTTGACTTAGCTGGAAGCGAGCGTACAAATCGTACTAAGAATACAGGGCAACGATTGAGAGAAGCAGGTATATAGTTGGTAAAATTTTTTTATTTCTTCTTGAAATATCTTTCTTTACAAAAAATCAATTATATATAATTTATAT
Source organism: Vespa crabro (assembly GCF_910589235.1). NCBI lineage: Eukaryota > Metazoa > Arthropoda > Insecta > Hymenoptera > Vespidae > Vespa > Vespa crabro. The sequence continues at coordinate 7,007,651 of NC_060956.1, read as the reverse complement.
ATAGGAAATATAAATAATTCTTTGATGACTCTTCGGTCATGCATGGAAATTTTAAGAGAGAATCAAACACAAGGAACAAGCAAGATGGTGCCATATAGAGATTCAAAACTTACACATTTGTTTAAGAATTACTTTGATGGTGAAGGACAAGTCAGGATGATAGTTTGTATTAATCCAAGAGCAGATGATTATGATGAAACAATCGTACGTTATATAGTAGTAATAGTAGTGATATAGTAGTAATTATATAGTAGTAACATATGCCTACGTACATAAGTTTATTTTAATTGCATGATTACATTATATCTGTGTAGCAAGTGATGAAATTCGCTGAGGTAACTCAAGAAGTACAAGTAGCAAGATCTACAGTCACAAAACTTGATCTTGGTTATACACCTGGAAGAAGACAAGCTAATAAAGTATATAATAAATAAAATTTAAGATTATAATATCTAGTTTATAGATATTTTAATGGAATAATTTTTTGTACAGATATTCAAAGAAGCAAGAAATAGATTGGAGAAAGAAGGTCGTGTAGAAGCTAATGGTTTAGAAATTGATATAGGTTTAGTGTACAGGTAAACCTCATAATTCATTCAATGTAGTATTAATTAATTTTAGTTATTTTACTTTTATTTATTTTATTTATTTTTATAGCTTGGGTGGACCATTTCCTGAATTAGAAATGAATAATCCACACAATGATCAAATCATAACAAATTTGATGCATTTCTTAGAACAAAGAATAAATAAACGAAATATATTACGGGCTGATTTACAGCAAAAGCGTAAGACATTTATTTTAATTATATGTTGTTTTATATATAACAAAAAAAAAAACATATTTAACTTAATTATATTTTTATAGAAATTGAATTCAGGAAAATGCTTTCATTGACAGAACAAGAAAATATTAGTTTAAAAGTAGAAAATGCTGCATTGAAAGCTTCGAATGCACAACAAAAAAAAAAGATTTTAGCTTTGGAAGGTCATCTTGGAAAAACAGAAGCGCAAATCGATAGTTTGATGTGCAAATTAAACAATGCAAACGAAACAATAAAAAATATGCAACAGGAGTTAAAAGACAGAGACATGGCATTAAATCAACGTCTGATAGATAAACAAAGGGTTAAACAAAAATATAATACCAAAATACAGGTAGAAACTGATAAAATGAATAAAGAATTAGAAGTAAAACTTCGTCAACAACGTGAACAACTTCAGAATCAAATGAAAGCGCAAGATGATAAATTGAGACTGATGAAACAAATTTTAGTAGATGAAAATGACATTAATTCAGGAAAGATTGTATCCAAGGATGTACCACCTGTTACACCTGTTCGTGTAGGAGATGTTACGAAAAGATTAGTACCTTGTACAGATGGAAGATCACGGAAAGACAAAGCAATAATATCAAATCCAAGATATAGACGTTCTCAAAGTGCAGATAGATGGATCGATCACAGACCTGGAGCACTTGTTCCTCTTGGAACAGTCCTCCAACCATTAATGCATAGGAGACGAAGTGTTAATCGACTTACAGATCCAAAAGAAATTACAGATGGTGCGTCTAGATATTGCCTTGTAGCACAAGAACATGATACGGATGGAGAACTTGAGACGAAACTTTATAAGGGAGATATTTTACCAACTTCTGGCGGAGGAGCTCAAGTAGTATTTCATGACATGGAATGTTTAAAACAGTTATCACCAAAAGCAAGAAAACGTAGTGGACCAGCAGAAGTAGATGCTCAAATAAGTTTAACGAATCACAGTTTAGAAACAAATAATAAAAGGCCACGAGTAATAAATTAAATATAATCTTTGAAAAAAAAAATCTCTTCAAATTTCATAATATTTTGATACAATTTGCCCTATAATAAGAGTATTATTTCAAGAGTTAATATTTAATTTATATAATATTCAATTAAATGTTTTCATCATGCCTTTTTTAAAATAACGATACTGGCAATTCTTAATATTATAAGAAATTTTTTAATATTGTAGATTTTTGTAGAGACATCACATTAATACTACATGAACTTATTTATTATATTTGGAAATAAGAGCATTTTAATTTTTAATGAATATGCTCCATTTTTATACAATCAAGATCTTAAATAATAATAATAATGTTTTTATATGAAATCAGTTTTAGATTGTATTCTAATAAAACGTTATTTACTCTTTTAAGGAATGCATATGTCTTAAACATAAACCAAAAATAACAATTTTTATTTAAATGAAAGTCAGTTGACATTAAATTTTGCAGAAACTTTTCGAAAAATGAAATGATTAGAAAATATTAAAATTTGCGTATTTTATGAATAATATAATGCGTGGTTATAAATAATATAAATGACTAAAATTTTTTTTATTACTAATGACCATTATCGTGAATTATTTTTTGGTTACCAGTAACCATTATTGCTTGCAAGAATTATTTTTTGGTTACTGGCGTCCATTATCGGTGACAAAAATTTCGTTTTGGTTAGGAGTATCCTTGGAAGAGTTCTCCAATTATTAATACTTAGAAGACGAAGTATTAATCGACGATGTTTCCTAACCTTCGCCTTTTGCTCTACTGCAATAGACTTTTAAACCGTAGATTTTAAAAAACCATAAACTACATCATTTTTTAACAGTAGCAGTTTTTTTTCCTACATAATAAAAGATCACTGCAGCTGCAATCGAATTCTTGATTTTTAATTATAATTTAAGATTTAACCACAATTTATAAAAATTTCCTAAAAATAATTGACCTTTCTGCAATTTCAATGTGATTTCATTCAAATAAGTTAGTACTTTTACAATATTTTTGATCTTGATACATTCCTCTTTCAATAAAGCTATCATTTTTTTAATTTTCGTTTCAAAACTCTTTGTGCTCTATAAATCGCTGTAACATACCGTATATTGAGTTCCAGTGAGTCAAAACATGAATTAGCGGTTTTTTTAAACGTAAATGATCCAATGAGTATCTGAAAAAGTAATATATTATTAATAAACTGCTGTGCCGGGTATAATAATAAGAGAAATTACATTAATATGCCTAAATTTCAGAGTTTTTAATACTTTTACAATTTTACGAACTCGATATAAAATATCAATTTTATTTTCGGAAAAAAAATCTAATATTGAAAGTTGCAATGTACTGTATACTTTATTGATAGAATCGTGTTCTAATGAACACAATTTTTCTATTAATGTTTCTATATATTGTTCATGATTTTTCTATATTTAAGAAATTCTCATCTTCTTTAACTTCAATAAAATTTTCATAGAATTTTGTTGAAAATATATTATATTCATTAAATAAATATTTCAATAAAATTTTCACTAAAAAATAATTCGACAGCTTTCAGTATATTCAGTTATTATTACAGATAAAGGGCGGAATTTTTTAAGTATCAAATTCATTCAAAATATTTTCGAACTCTTCTTTTAAATTATCGGCTATATATCTTTTATGAAGCTCTTTCATCGCCATCGTTATATATTACTCAATTATACTTTGAAGCTGTATCTATTTTTGACGGAATTTAACAGAAAATGTTTTTCTTCTATCACTAATATTTTTATTACTATGTAATCCTCAAATTTCTTCATTTCTTCTCTACATATTTTTAAATGATGAGTAATTATACGCCTTTTTATATTCGTAACACGCGATCCTTCAAATTTCAGTTCACATATTTTACGTATACTCTTATTTTTGTTACTATCAAAATGAAAAAATTCGCGTACAAAGATATTTCTCTATCGACTCATGATATTAACACGGACACGAAATTGAATGTGAATTAATAGCAATAAAAATAAACTAATGAAATAATAATAATTTAATACTGCTTTATTGCTAAAACTAATATTAAAAATAAGCTAATGAATTAATAATGATTTAATCATTTATTACAATAATAATTTACTGTCTTTTAAATTTAATCTTGAACACATCAAAGCAATAATCTATCGTGATCTCAATAACTTACGAAACTGAATTGTAGATAATATAATACAATATGCATCTACCTTCCATGTGTCGAATATATAAACATCGCAAGATGTAAACAAGAAGAGAGGTAATGTCCAATTGAATCGTCTTCGGTCATTGAGCCAGAAAATATAAATTCCAAAGAGCTTCTAAAAATAAACAATAACAAAAAAAAATGTGTCATAAAGACTGAAGTAATGACATATTGAAATGAAAAGAAATATGTAATGTCATATATAGCAAGACTTGATATAATTCGTCAAGCTATTCCTGCTTTAACAAGTTACTATGGACAAAACTTTTTCAGAAAAACTGAAGTTGCATGATGAGCAGTGCAATTTGTCACTGCATAATTTTCATGAAGTATTATTTGTGAAACCTAATATTGATTATACTCATCAGTTAATAAAATATACAATTATAACTGAGTTTTTATTCATTAAAATATATAAATTCTATAATTCATTGTAATTCATTGTACGTCGTTATGAATACTAATTAATCACATTAATAAAAAAAATTTGATAATGATCGAAACCAAAACAAAACTCCTACAATCTATATTGATTAACCAAATAAAAGTCCCATCATTGATTACTCCTAACCAAAACAGAACTTTTGTCACCGTTAATGGTCGCCGGTAAACAAAAAATAATTCGCGATAATGGTTATTTGTAACCGAAAAAAAATTCTTGTCTATAATAGTTATGCGTAACCAAAAACAATTTCCGTCATCGATTATGATTATCAATATCCAAAACAACTTCAATCATTTATAATGGTTATTCATAGCCAAAATCATTTAAAGAAATATATTAATCTTTATATCATAACTTTTAATCTTTAGGCTATAACAGTGTTGGTCTCTGATTATGCGACTTTTATATAAACATTATACTATAAAAGACATCTAAATCATAATGATTATATGTTCATAATAATATCGAAAAACAAAAAAAAATCAATAATTATTATTTTTTACTTTCGAAGCACATATTAACATTAGACACATATTCGGGATTATTCATTTTTATTTATTATAAGATATATGTACGTTTTTAAAAATTATCTTATTACGAAAAATGTGTAACAAGAAACATATGAAGAATATTACATTGCAATCGCGCACCGAAAACACACTTAATCTGCATAATGTTATACTACAGATATATTTACCAATTAAATTTTTTTCTTTTTATTATAAACGTTGTCGACGCAGTTGATTATCCAGTTGAACTAATTGACTGCGAAATCCATAATTCGGATGAATATCGCGTTTTTCTCGGACTATTCTTATTGCATCAACAGCCAACATATTCTTCTTTATCATCAAGTATGCTAAGACGCATGTTGCACTGCGAGATATGCCCAGCATACAGTGTACAAAAACTTTACCTAATATATATGCGGATATTATGATTAAAAGTATCACATAATCACAAATATACACACCAGATATTTAAAAAAAGTAATATTATTGGATTATCTGGAAAATTTATTCCATTTTTATATATAATCGATTTCTTTTATTATAAATACAAAACAATTTCCAGATAATACAATAGTAATATATACAGATAATAGTTAACCAATGACTTTAATTATCTTTTATATAAATGCAATTAATAAAAAAAACTTTAACAAAATTGTATAGTTTTTAGATGATACACATGAAATACATTACTTTTACAATGTCTTTTTAATAAGATATTAATATCTTTTGTAACTTACCATCCCTTTAGTGGTAACATTCTTAATAATAAAAGTGTAGAATGTTCTGAATTCAACTTGATCTATATAAGTAAATATATAAGTAAAATGAATTTCGTTTATGAAAGATAAAAATATCTATTTTGTGTATCATATCTTTGTGCAAAAAAACTGTACAAATTTTTTTTAAAACATTTTCCAGTAATTACATATGCAATAAAGATAATAAAAATCATAAAACTTAATATTCCAACATATATAACTACACATATATAAATACGTACATATGTATCAAAATTTACCATTACTAGAAACAGCTTCATCGATAAAAGATGCTGCAGTGTAGAAATACTTGCTTATGTCAACAGTTGGATGATCACCCAGTGGTAATCCAAGATATTTTATTGTTGTATTTATATAATAATTTTTATCAGTATTTACAAATCCAAATTTCTTCCCTTCTGCAGCATTAAGTAAATGTGTTATACCAAGCATCGCGAGATAACTTTTATTTTTTGCTGTGGCACTGTTGAATTAAATAATTTATTAATTTAGTACTATTGTTATAACAATGTGAAAAGATAGAAATTATTTTTAGAGTAAGTAGTGGAAAAAGAACTCACAGGTTTTCTATTAAATTATAAAATAAAATCTGAGATCTTTCACTTGCAAGGTGACTATTCTTCCAACTTAATTACCCGCTAGACGCAACTCAAACTGCCCTAATCTATATAAACTATAAGTTCAATAATTCCAATGCAGATACTAACCCATCTCCTATATATATTCCAGGATATACTTCATCACAATCGATTTTTTGTTGTGCACAATAATATGCAACATCATCCCGCTCTGGATCAAAACCAGGCAATGGTTTGAAACCAGTTTTCACAGAATGCAAGGTTTCTGTTAACTGACGTTCTGTGGTTTCACCACCTGGTAAATGTTTCCTGAAATCCTATAAAGAAATATTTTATGTTAATTTAAAAACTTTATATATTATATAATATAACAAGGAATAGAAGAAGACTTTATAATATATTTCTTATATGAAAAGAAGACTAAAAATGTGGTAAAATGAATCTAAAAGATTTAAGTATTAAACAAATGAAATTTAAATAAACAATACATATAATCCTGTATAAGCACAATAGAAAAATACCTAAAATAAGTTTAATTTAATATTAGAAAAATATTTTATTTTATTATACATGATTAGTTACATTTAAACCCAAAAAATTAATATTTAATACATATTAGATACTGTTTAAATCTCACCCTATCTGCATCGCGCCACGAGAGTCTCATCGTAAAGACTTTAATCTAAGGAAGAGAATTCCGAAAATCAGCGAAAGACAGTAAGACGTACGCCCGGGAGACATTTTATTTATTTTTAAATAGTCTTACGAAACGTCAATCAAGCTAAATCTAGTTCATGAAGACAAAAACGAATGTAACATGAAACAACGAAACTTAAAATGTATACATATAAAGATATGTAGTCAAAACTACATTACTTACATCATTTTGAAGCTCGCTGTTATTATCCATAAAAATGTTTTTAATGAAATAATTTATTGTTGTTATAAACGCTTATTACGATATAATTAGAATTGAAACTACGATTACGTGAATTGTTTTATATTTTATATATATTTATATATCTGTTTTACTTTCTATGTGTATATATATATATATATATATATATATATATATAATGTTTTTATATATATTTACAAATTTGTGACATGACTTTGCAATATCATACAAATACTGTTAGATGTATAGAATCACTTCAGATAAACAAATCTCTAACATCTAAAAGATATAATACACTAGGATCGCCAGTTATACCATATTTTCATTCCCTACATATCCTTCAAATGAAATTTCTCTAAATCTTCTTCGTTTTTATTAAAAAATATTACAGTATTTTTAAATATACCAGAAAATACGCTTATTAAATCAAATATATTAACTTAATTTTTGAATATAGATGATACGAATTTCGAGATGAGGCGAATAAAGATTTATTGGAGATATTTTGAAAATCAGAAAAGAATCTATTTTTTGAATAATGAATATAAGCAATGCTATAAAGCGTTAATAAATATAGAATATAATATATTACGAAATATTTAAATTACGTGCAAATTAAAGTCGATTATTTCCTCTAATTTTATTATGTGTATGTGTATTTTATGTATTTGTGTGTGTATATATATATACATACCATAAATACGGATGTGTTCAATCGAGAAAATGGATTTGTTACTATACAGTTGTGAATTTTTTAGTTTTGTTTATAGTATCTATTAAAGTTATCTCTATGATCTGTTGATAGTACATAGATATATAAAATATTATTAGTATATTTTTTAAAATATTACTCCGTAATATAGGAAAATAATTAAAAGTAGGTGGGAATCATGGATTTACTTAGTGATGACTCATAACGCAAGTCAAATGCCTAAGAAAATATGGCGGTTCACAGACACGATCAGTGATTCTTCTTTGATATTTTCTAAAGTATATATTTTGTTTAAGGTTACGTGTGTAATCACTCCTATCGTGATAATAAAATTAGACGATAAAACGTAAAAATGAGTTTCTTTACCAAAGTATTTGGTGGTAAAAAGGAGCCAATTGCTCCTTCAACGGCTGAGGCAATTCAAAAATTACGTGAAACGGAGGATATGTTGATAAAAAAGCAAGATTTTCTTGAAAGTAAAATTGAACTTGAAATTCAAACTGCAAAAAAAAATGGAACCAAGAACAAGAGAGGTATTTTGTCTGTTGCTTTAGATAAATCTTCAATTTGTTTTTATTTTTTTTTTCTTTTGACAATTACAATTAATATCAAATTAAAATAATTTTTAATGGTTAAAGTCATCTGTCATTATGACATCTTTTAGTATTTCTGTCAAGTTTTGTTCCCTTGCAATTTTTCATTATTTCAAACACCTTCCAATTTTTTATAATTTGAAACAATATATGTGTATATTCATACATATATACAATATTATTATATATATGATATTATTTAATATTTAATTTGGAATTAGCTGTATATTATTCGATATACTAATGAGGAGACGTTTGTTTTGTATTTATATGTTATCTACAGCGGCTATCCAAGCTCTTAAAAGAAAAAAACGTTATGAAAAGCAACTACAACAAATTGATGGTACTTTATCGACGATTGAAATGCAAAGAGAAGCTCTAGAAAGTGCTAATACAAATACAGCAGTTCTTACTACTATGAAAGGTGCAGCAGATTCATTGAAAGCTGCTCATCAACACATGTAAGAAATTTGTTTTTCTTTTTCTTTTATAAGATACTAGAAATTTTTCTTTATTCAAGAATATTTAGATTAGAAAGATTCTATATTGTGTTAATGCTATATTGTGATTATATCAGGGTTGTGTCTTGAAAATATTCTCTATATTTATTTTATTATAGGGATGTTGACCAAGTTCATGATATGATGGACGATATTGCTGAACAACAAGATGTTGCTCGAGAAATTTCTGATGCCATATCTAATCCTGTAGCATTTGGTCAAGACATAGATGAGGAAGAACTTGAAAAAGAATTAGAAGAACTTGAACAGGAACAACTTGATAAAGAATTACTTGGTATTGAATCTACAGATGAATTGCCAGCAGTACCTGCTACGACTGTTCCAGCTGTTCCAACTGCTCCTGCAAGAACTCGTACAAGTAATGATTCATATGACAATAAAAGTGAAATATCTAACAGCATTTTATATATTCTTTCAATATTATATAATATTACTATTTAAATGCTATTTACTTTTTATAGAAGCTAAACCAGAGGAAGATGAGGATTTAAAGGAATTAGAAGCATGGGCATCGTAATTAAATTGAATTTCTAAAAAAAAAAAATATTGCCAATTATTAATCTGTACATTGATGATTTTACAGAGTAATAGCTTCAACATTTAATGTCAATATCTTGTACCAATTAATTTGAAATTCCTAAATATAGTATTTTATTTTTTATGCACAATTGTTAGAAAAGAGAAAAAATCTATCAAAACCAGTTTGCAAATATTGATTCATAACTTGTAATTATAACATCGAAGCGGAATGTACTTCATTCAATATCTTATGGTTTTTTTTTAAGAAGAAGTAAATATTTATGAATGAATGATACATCCAATAATTGCTATAACTATCTTTCTTAGAATAAACAAATTTGTGCTTTATATAAAAATTATATATCGAACTATTATTATAGTACCAAACTAATATGCAAAAAAACTCTTATCATTATATGTCATTCTTTTGTTTTAAGTAATATTTTAAATAATAATTTAAATAACAATTTTAAAAGAATGCTTACAGCATTAAAATTATGCAAAATAAATAGACTTTTAATTATTATATGAAGTAATATATAAATAAATTTTAAAGAATAAAATTATCTTAAAAACTGCAAATATATAATTTATATAATTGGAAAAATTGCAATTTTTTGTAAATTTATAATTTCACAAGTTTTCTCACAGGTAGTACAGAATAATATACAGGAAATGACGTGTAATATGAATTTATGAATTTTTATTGCTTCAAAGACCAAAAATTTGGTATGTCTTTTTGAATATGTCCCATTATTTGCACAATTTATATATTTGTAAATAAATGTTACTAAAATAAATACTTGAAAATATAGTGCAAATTGTATACTATAAGCTGTTAATTTTATAATAGTTAACAAAAAGACTATGGATAAGAAATAAGATCAAGAAAGTGAAATTAGTATGTAATTTCTTTTTTTTTATCCACAATCATATTTTACTTATGAGATCTTAATATATTTTCTCATATGTTTATATATGAAATATGTAATGATAAAACACCGTATTTCTATCGTGATATATCGCTTTGATAAGATGTAACTGGTGTAGGAATATATTTTTTATTAAGTTTACTGTTTAAGGCAGGAATTGGTAAAGGATGAATATGAGGTTTTGCAGAAAACCTACATCCAGCAATATCTATTTCATAATGGGATGTAGGTTCCATTATAAAATCTGTTGTAACAATATTCGTGCTGTTTTGAAGATTCATTCCAGGTAAACCAATGAAACCAAGACATATAAGTTTTTCTGTAGCAAAGCCATATCTATAAAAATGAATTTGTTATTAATAAAATAATTATAAGTAAAATATAGAAAAATATTTCTTGTACAGATATGTGCTCTGAACTTCAAACTTATTACAAATATTTACCCTGCAGATGTAATAGTTCCAACAAATTCACCATTTCGATAAATAGGTTCTCCACCCCATGCCCATATATTTTTATTTGCATCAAGTTCGTTGAGCATAAACAATACTAATCTCTTAGTGACACCTTGTTCTTTTTGACGTTGTAATGCAAATTTTCCAATGAAATATTCTTTCTTTAAAATGTAAAAAAAAAAAACAAACTTTTAAAAGTCATATTTAATTACATTCAATGAATAACTATTTACTTACATCCAGTTTAACACTGTATCCACATCCTGCTTCATAGGGTGTAACAAATGGTGTCAACTCTTCTGCCCAAAAAGGAATAAAACGTTCTATTCTCATAAAGCGTTGTGTGAGCACACCAACATCGCGCACACCATAATCTTTACCAATTTCCATTAACGTTGAGTATACGTGCAGCGCATATTCAGAAGGTATATATAAACAATATCCAGATTCACCAGTATGCGTAAATGCCATAACCATTACATCTGAGGCATATGCTACATTTACTGTCTGTATAAAAGAAGTACAATATTTAGATTTATATATTTACATCTCTACAATAAACTTGGTACTTACTGCTCTATCAATAAACTATAAATACCTTGTATGTGAAAGGGGAAAGATTAATATCCGAATTAGAAAGTTCAGAAAGTAATTCAGTAGATTTAGGTCCTACCATGTTAATAACTGTATATTTTGAAGTCACATCATTAAGACCAACAGAATGACCGTGCGGTAAATGTCTATGTATTAAAAAAATGCTCTAGTAAGTAAATTATTTTTATAATAATAATAAAACATAATTTATATAAAATCGTATTACTTGAATTATACTCTATTCTTATGCAGATTATACTATAGTCAACAAAATACTTTCAAATACTATTAATTACCTGGACATCCATTGATAAATACGTGTTTGTTGTGAAGTTGGTGAAACCATAAAGTAACTATTTTCTGCTTGACGAACTAGCATACAATCATTCTCATAGCCACCTTTTTCATTTTGCATACCAGTATGCACTATGCCACCAATTGGTATATTTGCATTATTGGAACATAATTTTTGAAGGTAATTTACTACTTCCAAGCGACTAGACTATATCAATCAAAATGTAAATATTTAAAATTTGAAACAATCATTTCAATGAAATTGAAATTTATCGTAATTATTTATGTCTTCTGTACTTACTTTAATTTCAATTTTAGAAAATGAACTCATATCTATTATTCCTACACCCTCTCGACATGCTTGAAACTCTTCCTTCATGAAGTCAAAAAATTTAGGTTTATAAAAACTTCCTAATGGCATAACTGGTTTCTTTTGTCCTCCTTTCAATATAAATAGTATAATTGAATAAAACAAATTAACACACACATTGACATAATAGAAATAAAATAATATTTACTCACGACGATAATTTGAATCGAAATAAAGTGGTCGTTCATATGCCATTTTAACTCCAAATATAGCTCCATGATCCTCGAGAACAGAATACAATGGCGAACAACGCAATTTACGGGCGTATTTGTATTCACTTTGATGAGGATAGAGAATAGCATAATTTCGTCCAACTACTTCTTTAATTCTTTGCTGTAAATACTGTTTATTATTATGCAAATCTAAAAATCTTTGCACATTAAATGGAAGGAGTTCTTGGGTAGATTCACCATTTATTAAACATTCGGCAACTTCTTTTCCAATACCTCCCGCTCCTTGCAAAATTAGATGAATTATGAAAGTTGATAGAATATTTATAAATCCAAAGATTAGATATACCGTTTACCTTGTAGCGAATTTCCATTCATTCCCACAGCAACAAAGTAGTTTTTCACTTCAGGACTTTCACCTAAAATCCATCTACCATCTGGAGTGAAATTATCTGGATAATTATATACATCTGGTTTCTTTAAACTTTTCAGAATTGGTATTCTATGTATAACTTTATCCCAAAGAGGTTTCCAATGAATAGGATCATCCTTTACGTGTTGTGTCCAGTTTTTAGATGGAACTAATCCACTTTCAAATGCAGGTTTAGCTTCAGCTTCAAACCAACCAACCAATAGACCACCTGTTTTATATAAAATAACTTTACTTAATTTCACATAAATTACAATATATTATTATAATATCATCTTCACTAATAATATCAATCATGTTGTACAAAGTATACCTTGCCATTCTCTTATATATGAATACGAGTCGAAATCTCGAACGCATGGTAAATTTATTTTCAATTCTGATGATAGAGGAGGTGTAATTGCATAAAAATGTTCTGCAGGATATGCCGGTATTCTTACGGGTGGATTACATCTTAAGCCTAATTCACGAGCCCACTATATTGTTAATTTAAAATACAGATTCATATTGTAAAATAAATATCAAATAAAATGCTAAAATTAAATGAATCAATATCAGCTTTACCATTCCTGCACAATTAATGAAATATTCACAAATAACCATGCCCTGGTCAGTTCGCACACTTTGTACAGCTTTATTTTTAGTATAGACTTGCTCTATGCGGCAATTTTCAATATATCTTGCTCCTCCTTGTTTGGCTAATTTTGCTAAAATTTCACAAATAGCACTGGGATCTGCTACTGCGTCTTCTGGTACCCAAATGGCTCCTTCAATATCATTTACATGCAGATATGGATGTAATTGTTTCAGATGATCTTTATCTAAAATCTATTCACAATAATTCTTTTTTATCTATATTAATTTTATAATATTTTATATCATAATTTTTACCTCACAATGTAAACCAGTTGGAACATTATATGCCATCCTTCTTTTTAAAGCTATTATCCTATCTTTTGTTTGTGCTAAATTTATGCTCCCACATTGTTTCAATCCAATATCATATCCCATTTCTTGCAATTTCTGATATAATTTAATACTGTAAGAAATCAAGTTCCTGTGAGAAATTGGTTTGAATAAACCAAGAGTTCCAGATCCAAAATATGATGTCCCACTACCGATCCTATAAACGTATAAGACAAAAGTGATTTTTTTTGCTTTTAAATTATAAAATATAAAATAATGAAAATAATTGATCTTATTGAAATTACTTGTTTTGTTCCAATACAAGAACATCGTGCCACCCATTAAGGATAAGGTGATAAGCGACAGAATTCGCAACTGTCCCTGCACCTGCAATGACAATCTGTGATTGGGATGGCAAAGTAACATTTTCATTTGAGTAATTTAAGTAATTTCTACAATTATTAGCATTCTTGCTAATGCAAATAATTTTGTTATATCCACAAACTTCATTTTTATTGGTTAAGTATGAGTAAAATTTTTTATTCTTTCTTATATCTTTCTTTTTTAGTAACAATATGCGGATACATATTTTGTGAAGCTGACTTAACATCAACTTTATTTTTCCTTAACGTTAATTTTACTGTTCAATCGAAAAAAACATATAAATTTTAAAACACTATTCAAAGGCTCTTTATACGTTTTGCCGTATATAGAACACCTCGTCAATTAGAAATATTAAATTAATACGTGTGTACTACTATTCAAAGAATCGTGAATATTTGTAAAGAAATAATTTAGCAATACTACTAAAATCTAAAATTGAAAATCTATTTTGGAAGAGGAAGAAAATCAAAGGAAGAAAGAAATAATTTCAAGTACAAACTTAATTTCTTACCGAAATCAATAAAAAATGATATTTTATATTACATAAAATACTCAATTTAATCTTGATTTAAATTATTATAATTTTATATATAAAAAACTTACTTTTAGATAAAAAGTAATGATCGATAGATCATATGGTTATTCAATGTCAACTGTTCGAATAAGCCCGGGAAAATACTAATCAACTTGAATCGATTCTCTTGATTTTCAAATAAATCTTTTATTTTGATCTTCATCTATCACGAATAATTTATTAAATGAATTTGGTAATTTTGCTAATGTCGCCAGTGAAATTCTCTCAACAACGATATGATTTGGTTAGAATATTAACATTTAAATTCACAAAACCATGTGGACAGTTATTTTAACATTTTTTATATCAAAGATATCATGGATTTTTCTATTTGTTGTATTGTATATCGCTATTTTTATTATAATCTCAGTAAGACTATACAAGAGCATACATAAAAATATTTAATATTGTTGAAATTATTTAAAAAAAAAGAACTATTATCATTTTATTTCAGAATAACGACGATAGGGAGGAATTAAAGAAACGTGTTAGTATATCTTAAATCGTAAAAAGATGTAGTGAAAAATATTACACATTATATATATATATATATATTATTACATTTATTTATTATCTTTTTATATTATTTATTTATTATTTATTTATTACTTATTTATTTATTATTTTACTATAGATTTTAGACGAAGAAAGAAACACCAAGATTACTACGTTCAATGAAGTAATTTATTATTATAGATTATTTTCATTTTTAATAAACATAACATCTTTTTTTATATTAACGTTTAATTATTTCATATAATCTTTATGAATGACAATTAATATACAATGCGCTTAGAACCAAGAAAATATGGATATGAAACTGCAAACACTTACGGAAAAACTTACAGAGAAGGAGCGTATGGTTAGATTTAAATAATTTGATTATATATTTTATAAGAACAATTCCTAGTTTTTAATATTATATACTTTCATTTTATAAATATTTCATTAATGATTTATTTTTCATAAAATGGGATAAAATGTAGCTAAAGCAATCGCAGTATAAAATAAAAAGTGTAGAAAAGGCATTGAACGATATAGAAAATAAAACTTCGACTTGTCGAAGTCGTTACAAATCTTTAATGAGCGATCTGAAGCTAGATGTCCATAAAACTGAAGAAGAGGTTTGTCCTCTATGAATATTTTTACATATCGCATTAATATCTTACATAAAAATCGATCTTATTATTAGGTGAAATCTTTACAAAGTCAGGTTTCAAATTTGTCTCTTCGACGAGAAGAATTAAAGAAGGAGGTTGTAAAGGTATTGCAAATAAGCTATTAAGCTACCATGGGGATTAATATTGTAATGAATTATTGCTTATAAATATGTCATAATAATAAAAAATTATCTGTTAAAAAAAATATAAGATGTCACTTATGATATCGTCGTTATAGCAACAAGAGGAATATGAAAAGATGCTTATCCATTTTACCAAAGATCTGGAAAACAAAGGAACAGGATACGGTACATTGATATAAATTTTTTTGATATTCTATTATTATTATCATCTTTTTAATAGTCTAATATTATTATTCTTTTTTTCTTTCATATAGTTTCCGGCTGTGAGAAATCCAGATTTTCTCTTTACAAAACTTCTGTTGGTTTTCGATTACGGACTATGTAGGAAAATATTTCCAAATAAAATACTATTTATCTTTAAATTTAATCTCTGTTATTTCTTATATAATCAAATAATTTATAATATTGATAATAACCAGTAATTATTAAATCTTGAGACAATCTTTTATTTACTATAGATTTTCCTATTCACTCTGTATATACATTTGAAATAATTATTTTCATACAATTCGATTACAATAAAATATTTAATGCGAAAGAAATGCTATTTATATAATTATTGAGAACATAATTTATACATTTAAGAAATAATTAAGTAAACGATAATTGAATAAGATTTATACGAATTCATTTTGAGGCGAACACGTAATACTCAGCGATTTCAACGATAAATATTACCTATGTTGTATCGTGTAATATGTGAATGCATTAACAACGAATTAAACAAATAAACATTTGGTATAATATTAGATTATATATAATAGTGATTAGATATTTGTACGTAGGATAGAAATTATGCGGTATGACATATTAAGGCACTTTCTTGTTTTTTCGTTATCTTGCCGATAATTTTTTATTTTTCCTCCTTTTCCTTTTAATGTGTCAGTATTTTACGCATAATTCTTAAAATAATTCATTCAATTAACTTCTATAATAACAATAATAATAATAAAAAAAAAATTATAGGATCATAGTGTATGCACTATAATATATATAATTTTGATCAAAATAATATATATATATATATATATATATATATATATATTATATATATATTATATATATATTATTATACAAAATATATATATATATATTTTGTTATTTTTTTTCTTTTTTGATAGTGTAAAATTTCATCGACAATAATATCACATGTTGCCTCAAAATTATTTTAACTTTTACATTGATAACTAAATCATTGTTATTTAAGATGTCATCAGTGAGTCAGTCACTTACGATTACATCGTAAAACGGACATAATAATTACACCAAAATATGGTATCTCTTCTGGTTGATTTATCCATTTCATTTTCTCTTTCGTATAGTGTCTTCTGAAAGCATAAAAAAGAAATCTCGTATCGTTAGTCGCGATTGTAACATCGTTGTAATTAATACAATCAAAGAGAAATAAAAAATCAGAAGAAAATTACCATTTGAAAGGACATTTGACGCGTTTTTCACTCCTTTTTCTTACTTTCTTGTTTTTTTTTTCTATTTTCTTTTTTCTTTTTTTTCTTTTCTTTTTTCTTACAACTCTGTATGATGCGAAGGGAATTTCTTAAGTACCGCGTGATAAAGATTATAAAAAGCGTAAAAGCTAACGCTTAATATAACAACGAGAGCAGAGCCAAAAATCCAAGAAAGAAAATTTCCATCTATTATGTCCGAAGCTTCTTTCCTTTTACGTGCACTGATCTCGCCCAGAGTCGTTCCCTTACGTTCTTCCATCAATCTCTTCATATTTGCTAATTTTTCTCGCAATTCGTCTACGGACTCAGCGATGTCTTCGATCGATTCACCTTCCGGAAAATCTAAAACTGTAACGAGTATGGAATACAAAATCGACAACAAACACGTGCGATTATACGAAAGATTAGAACTTTTCGATTGTTTAATACAAAAAATTAAAAAGAAAAAGAAAAGAAAACATAAGAAAATAAATATTTTTCAAGAATGTGAGTAGTTTTATCTACTATGATACAAATCGGGAAAGTACGCTAACAGTAAACAAAATGAAACACTTGTTATTAGAAGAAATTTTAATACAACAATTTTAAATAAATTTTCTATCTTCCTCATGATGATAATTTATAAAAGAAATTATTTGTAAATTCTACAATATATTTGAGTTGCAATTGTTTTCATAATATTCCATTTAAAATCACATACATATATCGTACACATATAATTAATTCTTAAGAAAAATTATAATTTACTGAAAATGCGAAATATGCATATACAGTACAAGGACATATAATATATCACAAAAAAAATATATGTATGTACAGTAAAACAATATTAAATATTTAAAGAAATTATAATATGTATTTTATTAAGGAAAAACAAAAAATAGGAACATATTTATTCAACAACGTTTATTTGATAATATGCTCACACTTACCGCTTCCTGACGTACAAGTATGCGTTACGGCTTTCATGTCGCTTTTCTTTTCTCTATTTTCAGATCCGTCTGCCTTACGTTGGTCCAAAGGCTGAGACGCAACACTGATATTGATCACATAGCATCACGGGTGTAGCGCGATTCTCTCTTCCGAAAGTGGCGCCCAATTGATCTACCGACATGACGTACTCTTACGTACATCTTGTTTTATTTATTATTATTTTTTTTTCTTTTAAATATTCTTTTTCAATAAAGTTTCCTTTTTAAATATCTTGATATAATGACTTATAATAAACACAAAATATATTTAAAAGGAAAAATAATAAAAATTACATTGCTGTATTAAAGACTGTCTTAAAAAAGAAAAGAGTATTCTTCATAAAAAAAGTTTCTTTACGATATTAAAAAATATACCACATTGTTAACTGAAATATAACATAATAAAAAAATAACATGAAGTGGTATTGAAAACAATTAAATAAAAGTAATCGAATTTTAAACTTGTATTATAAATTATACATAGTAGACTAGTTTTCATAATTTTTCTCAATTCATAATATGAGTCAAATAAATATAATCAATCGTAGGACGCAACAGATAATTACAATTGGTTACGATCACATATGCGTGATTTAATATAAGCGAATCAGCTTCGAGTTTGCAAATTATTTCAATAGGATTGGTTGGTAATGGAATGACTAGAATTGGTTAAATCAAAAACCTTACGTATGTATCGTATATAGTAGATGTTTTTTTAAATATGTAATTTGATGGATAGGAAATACCAATGAGCTTAATTATAATAATATTGAATGAATTATTTATATATCTCTATATATAAGCTTTTACATTGGATTTAGAAGGGTTTGATTTAATGAGAATAGTGAAAGGTCATAATATATCGAATGAAAATCAGCCATTGAGAGGGCGCTCGTTCTTATTGCTTGATCGGGCCAGTGAGGAGAACCGTATCGGTGTCGTTGGATGACGTCAGATACAAGATGGCCACTGTCTCTGGGGCACACCACATCGAATAAGGACCACGAACGAAACGGTAGGCTTAAGGGTGGGGAATTGTAAAACCGAAATTGGCTTAAAGAAAGAGAGAGAGGGGGGAGAGAGAAAGAGAGAGACAAACATATAGAAAGAGAGAGAAAGAATGAGTAAGCAAGAGAGAGAGAAAGAAAGACAGAGAGCGCGGGAGGGGAAGAATAATTGGAATCGAGCGGCGTAGGTGTGTCAGTGTTCGGCCTTCCCCGCGATAATGCTGTTGTCATCGAGATGCCGAGATTCACACGTAGACTCGCGCGACTCCCAGTGTTCTGAGTCGCGATCACGACTTACATTCCTTCAAGTATCTTTTGGACGGTGAATAAAATAAACAATACGTAAAACTACGAAAGACTGACCGACAGAAAGAAAGAGAGAGAGCAACTCAACGTACATCTCGTGCTCTACCAGAAGAAGATTAGAAGAGGAACGAGAGTGTTCGCAAATTTTTCTTTTCTCTATCACTCTCGGTTTCTTTCTTCTTCGTTTTTTATCTTTACCGAACAAACGAACGGCAAGCATATCGCGAATATTGAAGTTTCTAGAAGACAGAAAAAACGAATCCTTTTTCTGTCTCTCTCTCTCTCTTTCTCTCTCTCTCTCTCATTCCTCTCTCTCTCTCTCTCTCTCTCTCTCTCTCTCTCTCTCTCTCTTTCTTTCTTTCGCATCAATCGGTTTTCATTTTTGGCGAAATATGTACGTAAGAAAACTTGCCTGAATGAAACCGAAACTACGAACCGGAAAAACGGGCAAGATAATTACTTGAGTTCCCTTAAATTTTGATTATTACTATCGCCGTGCTTTCTGTTCTGCGCTAAGGTCCTCGTTGATTGGACGTCAACAGAGACTGAGAGGGAAGGAAAGTGAGAGAGATAGAGATATCGAACTTGGTACTGTCGAACGGCACAGGAGTAAAATAGTAGTATAGCGCAACGATTTAGTGAATAAAAAGTGGGAGGAGTGAAGAATTACACAGATGATGGAGGGGAAACATGACGGTGGCCGGTACTCTGTAAGGTTTGTCGCGGTGTAGAAGTGTACTCAACCGTTCTTATTCGTCGCGTTTACTTTTGTGCGATCGATTCGAACGAAGAGAGAACGAACTATAACGTATCTCGATTTCGAGTGGTCCAATTCTGTTATAGTTGTTCATTTTTATGATTGTGAGAAAAAAAGGAATTAGTGAAAGAAGAAGAGAAGTCGTATGTACAACGAACAAAGGTGAAAGGAAAAGAGAAAGAAAAGTATTCGGTGGCCCTTCTATATATTGGACATGAGCACGACTTTTCGTGTTCGTTCGTTGTTGTCATCGCCGTCGTCATCGTTGTCGTTATCATTATCATCATTATCATCATCATCATCGCCACCGGGAATAAGGTGCTACCGATTCTTTCGTTTACGATACGAATATCATCGGTAGAGGATTGTTTCAACGCAGATTATCCAACCGGTCGCTGCTTTTTGTGAAACGAACGTCCGAGCGTCGACAAACTCTACGATAGCGTTAAGCTTCACGAGTACGACGTCAGAGGGGCGGCGATACGCGACTTCCGTGCGTGCCTCTTCGCGCTCCGCCTACCAGTTACCGTCGCTAGTTCCGCGAGAGAGGACTACGTCCTCCTCTTTTTTTCATATTTTATATCTTTTCCTTTTATTTTTTTTTTCTTCTTTTTTGAATGTCGTTCAATTTGATCGATCCAACGAAAACTCGCGGACGAAGGAAGCGAAGACCAAGGAAAATGATTAAGTGAGAGGAGGAGGAGGAAGAAGAAGAAGGAGAAGAAGAAGAAGAAGGAGAAGAAGAAGAAGAAGAAGAAGAAAAGAAGAAGTAGAAGAAGTAAAAGAAGAAGAAGACGTACGGTAGAGTGGAGTAGTGTGCGTGTGTGCGTATGTAGTGAGAAAGAGAGGAAGAAAAAGTGAGAGAAAAAAGCAGCAATATATATCCCTTCGTTTCTCTACATCACTATTCTCTCTCTCTCTCTCTCTCCCTCTCTCTCTCTATTTATCTATGTATATATCTCTATCTCTCTTGTTTTGCTATCTCTCGCTCTCGCGCACGTGTGCTTCTTTATAAAGTGTAGTGTAGTGTAGTGTGTGTGTGTGTTTCGTTCATTACCTACACTTCACTGACCGATCATTGCTGTCGCCGCCGCCGTCGTCATCATTGTTGTTGTCGTCGCCGTTATCATTGTCATCGTCATCGTCATCATTATCGTCATCAACATCGTTATTTGTCCTTTTGCGCGCTGAAGTGATCAGAATTTACGGGCGCGTTAGCGAAAAGAAAAGGAGAAAAGGGTGAGAAGAAAGGAGAGGTAGTGGGGAGGTGGGAAAGAAGTGAAAATAAAATAGCGACATCAAAATGTGGAGTGCGATGTGTGACGTGATGCCAACGATCGCGGAGGACAGTATCAGCCAAAGAAGTTCGCAATTCTCTGGCGATGATGCGAACTTCGAACAATTAATGGTTTCGATGTTGGACGAAAGGGACAAGCTGATGGATTCGTTGCGTGAGTGTCAGGAACGGGTACAGGAGGCTGAGACCAGGGTGAGGGAACTTGAGAAGGAACGGGACTCGCTCAATCGTCAAATTTATGCCAACATTCCGCAGGTATGAATCTTTCATTTCATTTTATTTTCTTTTAAGTTACGCCTACGATAGGATATGAGATAAGACAAAATTTTTCCTCTCTCTCTCTCTCTATATATATATATATATATATATATATATATATATATGCGTCTCGTTTAACTCGCGGCTTTTGCGCTGTGGGTGGTGATAGGTTAAAGAGGGGCAAAGACATCGAGAGAGAGCGAAAGAGAGCGAGAGAGAGAGAGAGAGAGAGAGAGAGAGAGAGAGAGAGCGAAAGAATGAGAGGGGGAGAGAGAAAAAGAGAGAGAAAGGAAGGAAGGAAGGAAGGAAGGAAGGAAAGAAGAAAGAAAGAGAAAGGTCGAAGGACCGAAGACAGACTCGCACGTGCACAGTTTGCAAAACGTGTGCTGTATATCCCGCCCATGGGCCATCTCGTAAGCGAATTACTCATTTCAACATACATATGCCTCTTCTACTAATTCATCTCTCTTGGAGAGCTGTTTACATTGATCTATTTTTTATCTTTTTACGCTTTTTCTCTGATCGTTTTTTTACGATCCTCTACGATAGTTAAAAGTTAAATTCGTTTCTCATGGTTTTATCTCATCATTAGTAAAAACTTAAGAAAAAAAAAAGAAAAAAAAAAATCAAAAGACAATACGATTCTACGAAACGTAATTTCATCCTTTCATAAGGATCCAATTTGCAATTAATTACGATCCCAACGTAACGTTGAACTTGTACGGCTACCGTAGAATTTTTTTAATTGCGTTCTATCGCAACTACTATGGATCTCTAATTACTGGAACGTTTACGTAATGATTACGGTAGAAACGATTCAAGAATATCCAGTTGCCCGCGTTATCTTTGCGCGCTGTCCTACTTTCTCGAGATATGCACATTACTAATTGTGTAACCAGCTTCTCTTCGCAGATAGTTATTTCTTATTTTGAAATATCATCCATTCGGTAACCACTATATAGTACAAATTAATCTCTATTTTCTTTTCCACCATTGCAAGAATGTTTTTATTATAACGACACTTGTTATATCGGATAATTTCGTGAAACATCGTTCATCTCGTTTGTATCCGAAATTCACGCGCGAAATTTCAAACATTGAGTGAGTCATATATGCAACAGTGGATCTATGCTTGTTTTCAATTATCGAAAAATGATAATCGATATATTGTTTAAAATTGTCGATATAAAAATAAAACAACGATCGAAGATATAAACTCTTGCCGTTATTTAAGCTCATAGATCATCGGATGATCGATAGAACATACGGAGATTACAATCTCTTTTTATTTCGATGTCAATATACACATATGTGTGTGTGTGTGTGTGTGTGTGTGTGTGTGTCAAATATAAGTAGGAAGATGACGCGTTAAATCAAGCCGACCTATTGTACATCGTGCGTATAAAGAGCTACGTCCGGTTCGAAAATCGATATTGTCCGCGATTTGGTCCAATTCCAATGGTATGCGGATGGATCGATATAGTTAACGCGCAAATGCTTTCCGACCTTACATAATATCTATCCTATGTATGTATATATACGACGTAAGAGATGCATACCTTTCTAATTTCTACGTGCGATATAAACATGTATGTAATTTGTACTTAGCTTTGTATTTATTATAACGAGTCACGCTAGAAAAACATATATACATCTACATGTATATATGTATGAACAAATAATTGTAATTTTCTCTTTCTCTCTCTCTCTCTCTCTCTCTCTCTCTCTCTCTCTTTCTCTCTCTCTCTTTTTTTTTATATATCATTTTGTTAAAAAGCATATATCAGGATTATATCATAAAAAGATCGTTTATAAGTAATCCAATCCTATTCCTGTTATAAAAAACATTTTAACGAAAAAAGATCTTGCCTAAGTTCATTCTTTTTAGCTCGTCGTTTCACGTGATTTTACTTGAAACATAAATAAATACGAGGCGTTAGTAATGAGAGAGGGAAAGAAAGAACTTACGATGTGGAGCACCGATACATTCTCGGGATAAGGGAGAGAAACCAGTGGCTACATCGATCCATTCGTTGCCCGATTGGCTTTTATGTACGTGCGAGAGGAATATATAGACGATATTTGGTAGCCTCGTGCTTTTATTTCGTGGATGACGCTCACTGTTTCGCCTTTTAGACGTTATGACATAATCTTATGAATTATCAATGATTTATATTGAGTAAATATTGTTTCTGATGAAGTATAGAAAGTAGTTCGATTTGACTTATTAATGATTCATTACAAGTATTTTTGGTGAAGGATCATAAGCTTGCTAAATGAAAAATATCTACCTTCAGTAATTCAACAGTTAATAAACAATAATATGTATTATTGATAATTTTTTTTTTTTTTTTTTTTTTTTTTTTTTAGTGAGATATATAACTTCCATATTCTATCGATCTTGCTAGTATAGTGATAGTCGTTTCTCTTTATTACACTTGTTTGATAGCTCTCGATCGTCTTACAATTAGTTTACGTAAATCAATGATAAAAATATTCGAAAATTCTTGATATTACAGGCTTCTATAAATATTGCTTTTTATTGACTTGGGAAACATGTGTTTCTGAATGAACTACATTTTTTATAGAGAAAATAATGCAAGGATAATATGTAATTATTATCATTCAAGAAATAGGAAAATATAATGAGTGAACATATTGATAATCATTAACAAAAAAAGAAAATCATTGGAAATGATTTTTAATATTTTTTTTTTCTTTTTCTTTTTTTCTCTTTTATGTATAAATTACTTTTTACAGATGCGGAATCATATTCAATATCACACTGTATTACATTCTTGTTTCCGGATAAAGAATTATAAATGAATTCTTTTACAAATATTGATATTCTCTTAATATTTGTATGGTTTGTTTGATGAATTGACTAATCGAAATTTGCATAAATTTCAAAAATTACTCGTTCGTACGCGCAAGTGTGACAAATCGACATTATTAAATCGGTGTTACTGACTCGTTGATAAAAATAGTTTTTTTATATATATATACATTTTTTAATTTGTTTTCTTTCTTTTTCTTTTGTTTAATAATGCAATATGATCAGTAGTCAATATCAATAAAAAATGGACCTTTCTTTTATTGATAAATATTTACTCATGTTTAACGTTTCCCGTGAAGTTTACGGTCAAGGAGATACGTTCCAAGACAGATTTTAATTTCAATTCGAATTCGTTCAAGTTCTTAATAAGTTCTTAATAAGAATTGGAGCGATTGAAATAAATTAATTTTTTAATAACACGATCTTTCTGTGCCGCTAAATTTTAATTCAATATTATGGTACAATCACTATTTTTTATGTTACCATTCTTCGTTTCATCTATTATTTCATTGTATTGCGTTTTAACCTTCTATAGTTAAAAAACAAATATATATATATATATATATATATATATATAATAAAGAAATTATATAATATTACTTATACTTATAAAAAAAAATCATTTAAAACTTCGGATATAAAGTAACTATAAATTCTGTGTCTGATGAAATATAATAAAACGTAAAAAGACATAAGCACACGTAAATACGTATACATTTAATTGTAAGTATGTAATTTGAAAGATTAACTCATGGCAAAATATCAAAAATATAAAAGTGTATATGCCAGAAAAAGAGGAAAAAAGAAAAGAATAGAAAAAATCTTCTTGTGAACCCTTTCGTGTAGTTTAAAAATTTCTATATTAATCGCCAAAGAAAACTCACGCGTAATAAGAGATTAAAGATAAAATAAGTCTGCGGTTTTTTTTTTTTTTTTTTTTTTTTTTTTTTAAAGCATTCGTAATTCCAGTGTCGTTATTCACTCTAATCTTCGTGGCATGAGAATGGACTACGTTTAAGTATCATGTCGATGTTAAGTGATCGCTAACAGGTCGAATTCTTCGGGTTATTCATTTCTCGAGCTGATTAGTTAAATGGAATTAGCGAGAGAAAATCGGACGTGTCATTGGACGTGTCGTTGAATCTCTGAAAATTTAGAGAAATTTCTGATACTTACACTTAAATTATCTTTGAATGTTCACACACATCACAAGCATGTTCGATATTCAATCCAAGTACATATATATATATATTTTTTTTTTTCTCATTATGTCAATGAATTAGAAAAACAAAGATACGAATTTTATAGTATTACTCGAGGACATTCACCTTTTTTTTCCTGATCATCCAGTGCTAACAATCTATTCTTTATTATTTATCTCTTTAATATACTATTTCTATATCTTCTATTTCTTTTCTCACTTTAGCTTGGTATACGAGAGACTTTAGAGAGATTTTTCACGAATGTTTATATAATTTCAACCGACAGGCTATTGCATATATATATATATATATATATATATATCCGTTATGATGAGGACAATCGTAGCTTTTCATCATGCAATATGCGGGATAGAAGTATCATGTGTGTTCTATCTCGTAACGATCCAAGTGCGAAGGGCAACGAGTTGCTCGGTCTACAGAACTATCCCTTTTCGATTTCAATCGTCATATATTTTATCCTTTTTTCTTTTTCTTTCAATTTTCTTTTTTTTTCTTTCAATTTTCTTTTCTTTTTTCCTAAAGATTAAGAATCGTCTTTCTTTTAACAGTGAAATTTTCTCAAACAGCTACAATGTCGTTACTTTCTTTGATCATTCTCCATTTATTTCTTTTATCATACCAATCTCTTTGTTCGCTCTTTCATTACGCTCGTTCAAATTTCCACAGAATTTTCAGTTATAGTTATACGTTTGATAAAATTTTCAATCGATTTATCTATTATTCGAGCTTCGAACATTTTATACTTTGGTTAACATTAATGATTCAGTAATGATAAAAAAAAAAAAAAAGAAAATATATATATAGCAAGTTAGCAAAATGAATTATTGAGAAAACATGTTATCGAGAATAAAGAACAAAGAAGTGAAAAAGAATAGAGGAAGAGAGAGAGAGAGAGAGAGAGAGAGAGAGAGAGAGAGAGAGAGAGAGAGAGAGGGAGAGGGAGGGAGGGAGGGAGGGATCTCTTTGATGTATACCATTTTTGTAAATTTTTTATCTTTTTATTTTTCACACGATCGAACGTCGTAAAACTGACCCGCTCTCGATTTCGACGCGTAATGTCGAAAGCACAGAGAGGGTTGTGAAAAAGGTCGGATGGTTAGCATGGAAAAGAGGAAAGCTTGTGGTAAAAGCGGCAGAGAGAGAGAGAGAGAGAGAGAGAGAGAGAGAGAGAGAGAGAGAGCGACTACTATATAACGACGAATAGTAGAAGATAAAGAAGAAGAAGAAGACGGTAGTAGTGGTGTGGTGGAGATGGTATGGTGATGGTGATGGTGATGGTGATGGTAATGGTAATGGTAATGGTGGGGATGGAACGGTGCGGTTTGGGGTAAAAATTTCTAGGACGAAGCTGAGGCACGAGTGCAATGCACCGGCGTTCTCTCGTATATACATACATACATACATACGCGATATACGCCGACTCCGCGATCAATACACACCCCACCCACTCGCTTCGTTGGCGGCGCATGAATGAACCTCGCCTTTTACACACTCTACTTGACGGTGCGCCGACGACGACGACGACGACGACGACTACGAGAAGGAGAGAGAATACTAAGAGCTCTTACTCGCGCTCAACTCTTCGTTGTTCCGCCGTAGAGTAGTAGCGAACACGACCTCGACTCTCTCTCTCTCTTTCTCTCTCTCTCTCTATTTTTTCTTTTTTCGCTTCTATCTTTCTTTTTCTCTTTTTCTCTCGTTCTGATTACTGTCAATCATTATTGTCGATTTCGTTGTCGATCACTATTCCTGCCGTTGTCGTCCGTTGTTGTCTTACTTGGCTGCTGTTCTCGCTTGTGAGTGGCAGCACCTCCTACCTTTATCGAGCTTAGGGTTCTCAACCTTTTCATTTTAAGATTCATTTTTTACTTTCGACTAGAAAAATGAGTTCATCAGTTTATTTTTTTTTTGTCAAAGACTACAAATAAATCGTTAGTCTGTAATTAACTTTTATGATATGATCATCTTTTTTTTCTTTTTTGCTTTTTTTTTTTTTTTTTTTTTTATAATGTTTCATTTAGATCAAAAAAGATTTTTGTTCAAATGATAATCACTTAACCGTTGGAACCGTTCGTCAGGAGTAAATTCTTCAATAATCCAATTGCTATTTTGAACACGTTCAAAATCGTTGGAAAGAAATCAAGTGAAGAGACATAAAACCAAAACGAGCTCGATATACTCGCGACATTGTTATTTGCGGCTTTAATACTCGAGAACGTTTCTATTCGAAAATTTCGAAAGTTGTGCATGTGCGAGAAAGAGCGGCTGACATGCAAGAAATAAGCACATTTACCGAGTGCACATAGTTACGTGTGCATCTGCTGCATATTAAGCTTACAACTCGTATTGTTAGATTCGTCTATTTTCCTTTTTTCTTTTCTTTTTTTTCTCTCTGGAACACCGATTTGGCTGTATTCCAAAATGATACAGATGGAATTAATGAAAAAATTTAGATACAGGTTATTCATGAATTTCATGAGAAATTATTCGATATAAATACAAGACGAAGCAGATCTCGTGAGAGAGTCACATGATGTTGTTCTCATCATTGTCAGACGTGAGCAAGTACTTTCCTTTTCGACGCAAACGTTTCTGTTGAATCGAAGTCGCAGAGACTGCTAGACGATCTCGTCATTGCTAGAAGAGATCTTGCCATGCATCTTGATTTTATGCATACGTATTTCATATAAGTGTGTAAATATATATATATATATATATATATATATATATATATATATTCACGTTTATACATAAAATCCATGTGTACACAAATACACACATACACACACACGTTTTTCTATTCATATATATGATCAAACATTTTTCGCCACACCTCGAGAATGTGCATACTTAACTAATATAAAGCAACCAGATACACCTACTGAAAGGAAATATGATCTTGCTTGTGTATTGCAGGTGCTCTTATTGCTTGGCGAAGCCCGTTAACTTGATTAGTTAGTCCCTTCAAATTACTCGACCCCTTTTTGGTTACCGCAATTAACTCAATCTTCTCTTACGATTTTTATGCTTTCTTTTTCTCCATAGTTAATATATTATTGACCGCTTAAAAGTAATGGCTATATTCATAACCGCTTAAAAGTAATGGCTATATTCATAATTGAATTCAAATCGTTATTAGAATATTAAATAATCGGGAAAATTGATAACATCAAAATTAAGTGAACACTATTCAATACAAAAAAAGAAAAAGAAATAACAATACTATAATAACAACTTATACAATTTTATACTTTAATAATTACGTTTGGATAGATGTGCAAATGCGAAAATTCCTGTGATCGATTGACAATGTGTTAATATGTACGAGTATATATACACGTAGTAATCATAATCGTAGCTATTGAAAGGATTCTTCGTATATTGACCCAGAGGAAAAGACAGAAAAAAAGGGAAAGAGAAGTCGCACGGTAAGAGAGAATTAAATTGCCCATGAAGCTGCTTCTCGAGTGCTTGTTTCATTGCGAACGAAGCCTAAATCCACGTATGAATGAAGCTGCTCGCGTGCACGACGATTCAGTCATAACGTGTGCGAGTTCTCTCTCTCTCTCTCTCTCTCTCTCTCTCTCTCTCTCTCTATTCCCCTTCCCTTCCTCTTCCTTCCTCACAGTCGTTCGCTGACTCTAAGTCTTTCGCCATCTTCCTTCATTATTTTACATACCTCTGCGAATCTTTTCTATATTCTTATCTCGTCAAATTCGTTGACGCGTTTAAACGGCAACAATTTCAAAAGAAACTTATATTTAATCTTGCATTTGATTTTTTAAATTGACATTGAGACTTGTTCTATCGATTTTATGATAAATTGATTTATAGAATCGATTGAGATAAAAAATATTGAATTTAAAACGCAATTCAAATTTTATCTTTGGAACTATATTGTAATAAATCTATGAAATAATTTTTTAACTTAAAAAAAAGAGTATTCGAGAAACTTTTACGCATTGAATTTAAATCCAGAATATCATATTTATTATATTAGTTCGACCAATAAGTAATGTCTGAACTTACAATGGTTTTTATCTAAATAATAAGCACTGAATAAACAATAGTAAATCTTTTTTAATAAAATTTAGTTACAAATTTTAAATATTAAATTATAATACAAGTAATATAAGTAATAAATAAATAATATAAGTAAAATGAAAAATGTTGAAAAAAGAAAAGAAATAAAATAAAAGAAAAAAAAAAAGAAAAAATAGTGATATTTAATTAAACATAAAATAGTAAAATTCTTATATATTACTTATTGATCAACCAACAATATTGGTTGTTTTTAAAAATTACACGAACGGAACATAAAGCAAAACTACAAATATATACATATATATATATATATATATATATATATATATATATATATTTTTAATACTATTATTCCCCCGGTAAAGTAAAAGAAAGTTGTTTCATTTGGTGTTTTGCGGATAGAGTGACATCGAAGAGGTGGAAAGCAGCCACATCTTGCAATCACGGCAAACGCGAGAATAACGCGTATCCATCCTTGCGATCGGACAACAGGGGTGCGGATATTGCAGCAATCGTTTGCATAGTTTCCAACCTGCGCCACGTTATTGAACCGCGAACGCATGTCGTACCATGCACGCGTACGAATACGAATATAAGCGAGGACGTATTATGAGTATCTTTCTCTCTCTGTCTCTCTCTCTCTCTTTCTTTTTCTCTTTCTCTTTTTTCTCTTACTCTTTCACTCGTAAACACTCAAGCACGCACGCACATGGATGTATAAATACTTACATACGTATGAATGCATGTGAACATAGATACATATATCTCTATGTTCACATACATTTTCTTGGTCGAATCCTTTATATAATATGCAAGAATATTTGTTTTGTTTTTATTATTTGATTAATTTTTGTTTTTTTTATTTTTTTATTTATTGATTGATTTATTTATTATTATTATTATTTTTTTTTAATTTGTTCGAAATGACCTCAAATATTCAGACGAATACAAAATGAGTGGCAAAATGTCGAATAGTTTCTTTATAACGTAATAGTTTCTTCAGATGTAGTCTCGCGATAAATAGAAACGTTGAAAAGCGTAGAAATATTCTGTTGATTAAGAAAAAGAGAGAGAGAGAGGGGGGGGGGGAAGAAGGCTTATCTATTCGTAGATGACTTTGAATTCAGGTAATAAAATCTGACAATTTCTCGTTATTATGCAAGTATTGCGTGTTATTGGTTTCTATATCATATCATTAAAATAGCAATGAGATGACGTAGGCGTAGATTCTTCTTCAATGTTAGGCTGCATCTCGAGTGTCTATAAAAAAGAGAAGACATATGACTTTTTTCTCATCCGTGTTTTACATTCATATTGATACGAACGATACAAAACATGAAGTGATAAACATTTTCTATCTCTCGATTGAATCTAAATTATAATTGTTTGGAGGATAACTTTAAATGTATGAAATTATTACTGATGTAAGTGCAATCGGTATATTTCAAGGCACTTTTTTTTATTTCTAAGAATCGTATAATAACACGAGGTGAAAAATATCTAATCATTATTAAGGGGGTGAACGTTTAAGAGAAAAAAAAAGAAAAGCGATTAGATCTTCGCGCGCTCGCGCGTGTGTTTCTTCTTGGTAGAATGAAATTGTCCAATTTAAACGGGGCGTAATAATTCGCATTGAGAAGCTAATTAATTGTTGAGAAAATAAATACTGTGTTTCATCTCGTTATTTCTACTCCAAAGAAGATGATGGTGTCGAGTTTAAGGGGAAATATCGAAGCACACGATCAAAGGATATGAATAATTTGTTTTAATGGACGATTAAATATAGCGACCCATATTTTTCTTTCTTCCCTTATCGACAATATATTTCGCGATGACCTACATTTTTTTCTTTTTTCTCTCTTCAACCTTTAACCCCTTCCCCTTCT
This sequence comes from Vespa crabro, assembly GCF_910589235.1. Lineage (NCBI taxonomy): Eukaryota > Metazoa > Arthropoda > Insecta > Hymenoptera > Vespidae > Vespa > Vespa crabro. Next base: position 6,975,600 of record NC_060956.1, on the reverse strand, counting down.
CCTCTCTTCATTTCTTCATTTCTATCATCGTCTTTCTCGGAGATAAATTTAAAACTATGAACAAAAGTAGCGATGCTTTTAAAATATTCATTTAGTTCGTAACAGAAATTATTTTACGATTCGATAGTACTCTTCGTAGATCTGTGAATCTATGATAATCTAGTTTATGTCTTTCACGTGTACCTGGTATATTTAGAAACTCATACTCTATCTTTATTGTATATACTAATCTCTTGAGTAAAAATCTCGAAACATGTGATCGATGATAATTTTGTTGATTATAGTCTTTTATTATCAAACTGTATATCCTGAAACAGCATGCATACATTTCTGTATGTGTGCGTATGTGTACGATTACTTTCTTTGATAAGAAACAAGAAAATTTGATAGGAATATTAATAAGTATGCAATAATAATTGTTGGTTGCAATAATTTAAAAGATTTAAGAAGAAGTTCTTTAAGCAGCATGCTTTTAACTTATGTTACAGGAACTGTCACAATTAACAAAAGAATTAGCAGCGGCACGTGAAAACATTTTACAGAGAGAAGAAGAAATATCAGAATTGAAAGCAGAACGGAACAACACACGTGTACGTGAATAGTTATATTTCCTGCATAAAATATAAATATAAATAAATAAATATATATACTATATATATATATATATATATATATATATATAATATAATATAATATAAATATATGTGCTATAATTTTAATATCTAACATTTCGTGGAACATATATTACATTAAAAGAAGAAATTAAAAAATAAATAAAAAATAATAAAACATTATTATCTCCGACGTTATATTTATTGATTGTTCAGCTTCTACTGGAACATCTTGAATGTTTGGTTTCTCGACACGAACGATCGCTAAGAATGACGGTCGTAAAACGTCAAGCCGCGGCACAATCGGGCGTGTCGTCGGAAGTTGAAGTACTAAAAGCTTTAAAGAGTTTGTTCGAACATCATAAAGCTTTGGACGAGAAGGTACATACTTTATCGTATTTATAATTTTTCTATTCATATTTTTTCTATTCTTTTGAATTGTTTATTTTGTCATTTATTTAAAAATTTTTTAGGTACGCGAACGATTGCGCGTAGCTCTCGAAAGGAATACGAGCCTTGAAGAGGAATTGGCCCATACCAAAGAAGAGGTACGTTATTTTATTGAACTGTCAAAAAGTTGGTGCGAATTATCTTCCATCTTCAGTAAGATCAAATTAAAATGATTTACAAAAGAAAAACGATTTATAAAAACTTGGTCAAATGCCTTGATATGTTTTGATATATATGTATATGTGAAAGAAAAGAAATATCAGAAAGTTCAACTTATCTTCCTTTTTAAGTCCTTCGTATAGATTTAAAAATTCACGAAATTTGCGTCACTTGTTTATTTAATTCCTAAACTTTTTCGGGCCGATATCAATTTTCGAAAACGGTAATTTTTTCTGATCCACCATCAATGAACTCTCTTAATGAACATATAAACTATTATCATATTTTAATATTTAACGCGATCCACATTTTGTGAATCTCTGTGTTAGCGAAAAAGTATCACAAACTTTTTAGACAATATTTCATAAGATTCTCTTATAATTATTTATTAATTATCTATTAATTTTTCGAATTATAGCTCCAACAGTATAAAGTAAGTGGAATTACGCCTAAAGCCATAGATGACAAACCTAAAGAAAATGGTCAAACAGACGATGGTCAACAACAAAACAAGGTATGAAAAACAACATTTCTCGATACAACATTGCACATTCATGTAAACACTCTCACAAAAATTTCACACAAACTGCTATTTCATATCTCGCATTGATCATATGTACATGGAGATGTTCAAACTGTTTGAGAGTCATGAATTGCATTTATGGAATATTTCACTACGCATGCTCGTGTTTAGCATAAATCCTCTTTTGCCGGCTAATTGTCTATTCAAAGCGGTAGACTTCATTTTTGGCATCATTGCAGTTGCACTATGTTCGAAAAATAAATCCCTTTTTTGTTTCTTTTTTTTTCTTTCTTTCTTTTTCTTTCATTTTTTTTTTTTTTTTTTTTTTTTTTTTTTTTTTTTTTTTTTTTTTTTTTGACGAATTCATAGAGGATTATTAATGATATTGAATTTCGGTTTCCTCCTTACTTATCGTCCTCATTTCATTTTTCATCGGCTATACATTTCTCGAATGTGTGATATGTGTATATGGATTCTTGCCTCTTGGTAAGTGGAAGGATAAAATTTATATTTAACGGATGTTATATTAAAATGAAAGATAAAGAAAATAATTCAAATCTTACAAAAGATAATACTAGAAAGTAATTGTTCTATAAAAATGATTAAAATTAAGTATTTATTCTCATCAGTGTCATTGCCATTTTCAAATGTATTATTGGGATAATGTTGATAGAAACTTTCGTTATAAAAGAAAAACTTCCTAAATATTCTTTTAATAAATTTTTTTTATTATGCGTGAAATTCTCCTTCTCTTAGCGAATTGAAATATTTGAAGTGAAATATTTCTAAATTTGGAATTCGGTACGATAATAGGTTTATATTCGTTCCCTTCTTCTTTTCATCCATCTTACTCCTTGCATCCATAAGAATGCATCTGCAGTAGTGCACGGTAGTATTATAGTCGCGTAGCTGTTATATGTAGATTTTGGGAATTACGCGGCAATGCAGGACAGGCAATGCGAGCGAGGCATTCTGAATGTAGTGTTGTGATCGGGCAGAATGAGACTGAGCAGGCTGAAAGTCAGCAGGAGCCACAACAGCAGCTTCAACAGCAACTACAGCAGCAGCAGCAGCAGCAGCAGCAACACGCAATACAAAAGCTAGGTACAGAGAAGCCAACAGAGATAGCAAGCAGATTGAGCAATGGCAGTCTTGATCCATCCGACCAGGATTCGGCAGTACGAGTAATAGACTTGCAAGCCACTCTTGATAAGCAGGTATGGAACTGTTTTATAGCAAGATGCTAGAAACACAATCATTATAGAGATTCAGGTAGATCTCTATATATAAAAAAATAAAATGTATTTATTATTATTATTATTATTATTATTATTATTATTATTATTATTATTATTATTATTAGTATTATTATTATTATTATTATTAGTATTATTATTTGCTCTCTATATAACAAGTATGTGATTTTCTAAGACAAGATCTTTTATAGAATGAAAAGCGTTTTAAAACTATGTTCTGCATGAATTTATTTTGACTTTAATCCGTGAATAAATACATAATATCTAAAATTTTACACTAACTCGTTTATATATTCTTTACTCTTTATTTGGAACAAACAATCTGTTAAATATTATGATTATAATATTATTTTAATTAATATATTATTTAAATTAAAATAATACTATAAAATTTTTCTTGGTTTTTCTTTTTTAATATAAATTGTTATATTATTTATTACTTAATTACATTAAATACATGATATTTCATTTAATAATAAGTATTGTTTTAAAATATTTGTTAGATATATACTATTGATTATTATTAAATAAATAATAAAAAATGTAGGACCTTTAACACTTTAATAACTTCAATTAGATTAATTTATAAATCGGTATATATATTTTTTCTCTCCCACTCCCCCCCTCTCTCTCATTATAGTTTAAATAAATAGTGAAATTCAATGTGGTTCAGTTTACTTAATAAAAGTTATTAGAAATAATATAAATTTAGCTATCAGCTGTGATATGCTTTACTAATTTATATAACTATATAGTTTATATGCAATTTTTAGTAGACAAGTTATTTCTAATATTTTTATATTATTCAAATAGTACAACTTGAAACATTTATTACCATAATATCTTATCTTAAATAACAATGCCTATGGCACGATGTGGAATGATTAATATCTGTAAATGTCAAGCATACTGTATTTGCATGTTTAGTGAATAAGAACTGATTTTATTTGGAAAAAACATAGTTTTATTTCGGAAAATTTATAATTTATATATAGGATACTTGACACAAACATTTTTACAATTATGTATATCTTCACTTTTTATTGTATTATTATTACTTATATATATATATATATATATATATATATATATATATATATATATATATATAAACTTTATTTTTGTATTTATTTTGATATTATATGATATAATAGTTTTGTAAAAATATGTGTTTTCCGCAAAAGTATTTTTTAAACACTTTTATTGTACATACAAACTAATACTGCATCAACTTAATAAATTAAACTTATATTATTACTCTAAGTAAGAAAATTTGTTTATTATTTCAGAGTACTGAGTTAAGTACATGGCAACGGCGTGTAGCAGAATTGAGCGGACGAGTTGCAGAATTAGAAGAAACACTCTCTAAAACTCAGAAGGATCTTTTAAAAACTCAGGAAATTAATGTTAAGTTGCAAAGAGATCTGCGTGAAAATGTTGCACAGAAAGAGGACCAAGAAGAAAGGATTGCAACTCTTGAAAAACGTTATCTCAATGCTCAACGGGAATCAACTAGCTTACATGATCTCAATGAGAAATTAGAACAGGAACTTCAACATAAAAAAGCTCAATTAAAGGTACTCTAGTGCAGATATTAATCGACTTAAATAGAATTCGTTATTTTGTAAAATAACATTTTTACTATTACAGCTTCAAGAAGAAAAGATAGCAGCTATACAAGAAAAATTGGAACTTGCTGAACAAAAATTAACTCAATATGCTAAGTTACCTGAAATGGAAGAACAATTGAAGCAGAGGATGGAGGCTCTGACCCAGGTGAGGAGGCCCAACCAGGTACGCAGGGGAATCATATAATTGCACTGTCAATTTTCCCTTTTTTATTCCTCTGCACTTTTACTGAGAACCCTAAAATATATACATACATGTCTCTAGAAAGCTTGTTCTTGATATCTTGCATCATCAATGCAAAATAATTTTACTCTTATATTTTATTTGAAAAACTTCAAGTTGTCTGTGTTGTGCAACACATGTAACATTTAGCTATTTTTATTTTCTTTTTTTTTCCATTTTTCTTTTTTATGAATATCCCGTGTAAGCAATACTTTAATGTGTTACATACACTATTTAACAGATACATTCAATGTTAAAAACACTACGGATTATTTTTATATTTATCCACAAAATACTGATATACACAAGTACAAGATCTATGATACTCAAAGATTAATATATATCTATATATTTATATATATATATATATATATATATATATATATATATATATATTTACTTATTTATTTATTTATATGTCTGTGATATACATTTATACATACATACACACGCTGCTGCTTACCTGGTTGACTAATTTTTTCATTACAAATAATCCACAAACAAGTTCAAACATATCATTCTATACATTTATATTTAAAGCTTTGTCATGATTTTATATAATTCTTGTTATTTCACTAAAACAGATTCATTCTTCAGGCACAAATTTGTGTTTCTATACTGTGCATTCTTCTGCTTCTACATTCGTTTCCACTCTAATATTGTCTGGAAAGTAGTTTTCGTGTATATTAGAGATACATACAAAATAAAGGGAAAGGATGGAAGGAAGAATCAAACTTCTAATCAAAAGAATATTCTATTAGAAATTTCACAATTTTATTTTTAACTTGACATCTGCAATAATTGTAAAAATCTATCAAATTATTTTGATAAATATATAATGTTTTCTTTATAATGAATCTTAAAAAAGTAATAAGTAATAAGAAAAAAAGTAATAGTATCTCATAAAAAATATCTCAAATATATTGGTAAATTTTTCAAAGATTATTTGCTTGTTAACATTTAATTTTAACTATATAAAATATCTAATAAGCAGGCCCAGGAGAGGCATGGTAGTGCAGAAGATAGAATACAAAGGTTAGAAGCACAATTAGACGAGAAAAATGCAGAAGTAATGCGTGTCAATCAACGACTTAAGATGAATGAGGAACATAATACTCGATTAAGTGCAACCGTTGATAAACTTTTATCTGGTAAATAGTAAAATACATGTTGATAAATAGATATATCACATCATATAATTTTAAATAATCTAAATTATTTTTGTAGAATCTAATGACAGGTTACAGACACATTTAACAGAAAGAATGGAAGCAATAGAAGAAAAGAATGCGATAACACAGGAACTTGAAAAGACAAGGAAAATAGCTGAAGATTTACAAAATGAAAAAGCAGATATTGTTAAAGAACTAGGAAAAGCACGTCTCGAAATTGATAATGTAAAGAGACAAATGCTTCAGCAAGAAATTGCTTTTAATATTCAACAAACGGATGCATTGACTAGAAGTCTTTCTCCAAATGCTGTGGATCCTGGCTCATTTTCTAGAAGTGCAAGTCATAGTAGTTTTGACACACATTCATTACCTAGGAGAGGAGGCAAAAGAGCTGTGATAGAAGAGGATGCTTCAAAGGTATTTTGTTAGACATCTTATTTAAATGTTATTAAATTAAAAATTACATAGGAATTAGGATATTTTATATGTTTTTGTTTTTTCAGAATTATGTAGTACGTACTCTTGCGGAACAAGAATGGGAAAAACTTCAACAAGCTCATGTTCTAGCAAATGTGCAACAAGCATTTGATGTTTCCAGCGATGCTGAAGGTGACGGTGATAATGAAAGTATCTTCAGTTGTTCGGCAGAGGTAATTAGTCCAGCAGGACACACCGATGCTCAAACACTTGCGCTAATGTTACAAGAACAATTAGATGCTATCAATAATGAGATTAGATTAATTCAGGTAAATAAACTTTTTGGAAAAATCTGTATGAACATTATTATATAAACACTATTATTATGTAGATTATAATATGAACAAGTTTTTTACAGGAAGAAAAACAGAACACCGAAGCACGAGCAGAAGAATTAGAATCTCGAGTAGGTAGCTTTGAACATATGAATTTATTAGCAAGAGGACGCAGTCTCGAGCGAGCGTCACCTCCATTAAGTGGTCGCTCTACACCAAAATCACATCACAGCCCTAACAGAGATTATTTACACAAATATCACACAGTGAGCATTTAGTTTTTTTTATTTATTTTTAATAGACATTCAATTTTTATATTGCTTTTATATCTAATGAAATTTAAAAAATACAGTAAAATTCATCACTTGTATAGGCACCAGCATCAATGTCTCCTGCTCATTTACATCAGTATGCTGCATCCCTTGCTAGTCCTGGACAACTTTCAGAATCACTTCCTGCAAGCCAGGTTTATTGCTTATTAGTATCTTAATTGTATTATAAAAGAATAAATATTTTACAATATTATAAATTCTTGACATTATTGAACTGATAAAACTGGGTGCTTAATGCTTTCTGCCTTTGGCAGTTGCAGTTGTCTGGGGAAGAACTGCATTCAGTGAGTGAAAGAGACAGCGTTGGTGGTGCTGGAAGTGCTAGCAGCGATGCCGCTTCCCCATTGACAGCCAGATCACTTAGATTAGAACGTGTTGTGCAAGCACTTGCTCATAGCCAGGAAGAGCTAAGAAGGTATGTATGAGATAAACAAATTTAGCTTTTAAGGACACTCAAAAGATGAGCTTCTCTAGAGAAAAATGAAAATGTAGACTTTTTATGAAACAAATTGTTAACATTTACAAATATTTCCGTGACTGCGTATGTATTTCATAATAGTAAAAAAAAAATTAGAAAATTAGTATATATCAACGTGCAAAAGGATCTCATATTGAAAGATAACATTTTTGAAAATGTGCCAAAATTAATTGTTACAATTATTATTTCTATAATAAATTTATCGAGATATAGGTCAATATAACTATAAAATTTGAAAGATATACATTGAATTTTGTAAATTATTAGTTTCATAAATTTGCTATCCATGCTATCAGACGTACTGGACAAACAGGATTCCCCAGCAGTGGCTTTTCCCCACACAGGTTAATTAAAGTTTCTAGTACTGCATGTATTCCGCATTACATGCCGCTGTGCACGACATATTTGAGAGACAAATGTGGGCATAGAATAAATGATCTTGAGGTCGGCCAAAGTGAATTTAATGGTAATCTGTTTTTCCTCTGTCTCTGTTTCTCCCCCTCCCCCTCTCTGTCTCTATCTCTATTTCTTCTTTCCCCCTATCTCTTTCTCTTTCTCTTTAATTTTGTTATACACAAGATGTTACACATACATATCCATATTACTTTCAAGAAATTTGTCAATCTCGTCAGAAAGCTTTAAAATAATAGTTAAATGTTTTGTACAAGAGATATGATATTGATAAATATAGTGTCCCAGGCATAACGTACATGCCCACAGCCTCAATTTTCGAGCACAGTGGCAACGACGAAGCACCCGATAAATCTGCTAGATATGAGTCCTTGGAAGAAACTGATAGTAACTTCTTCCACGCATCGTATACTCAAGCCTGTCCAGTTCATGATATACATCGTTATCTCAAACAGACGAGGGAACTTACGGAATCAAAAGAGTTGCATGGCATGCAAGATATACATCAGACATCTGTACGAACAAGGTTGTTTTTTTACAAACTACAAAAGATACAGAAAGATTTGATAATATAAATAACAAATATATTAGTATATTTGTATAGTTGTGCATCAAGCTTTCCTTAAACATAATAAAAATGTGAATATATATAGCATTAAAATTTTTCTGTATCTTTGAAGATGATGACTTTTATCACATGGAAATTCCGTCTTATAAACAGTAATCAGATGTATTTCCAGGTTTTTATGCATATCATGTAATATCGAGTAGGTATCTTTACTATGAATGTTTCCTTATTATTAATTAACGAGTTGAAGCTATTTATCTAGATGTTTGTGTAAAAAATTGCTTTTTTTATATGTTTGTATATGAAAATATTCAGTAATAACAATAATTAGTAAATATTATGTTCTACAATAATTGCATAATTTGACAATATCTTAGCTGTAATAAATTTTGTATAGTATATAATATTTTTATGAAATATTAGAGTAAATATTGGTGTAGTAAATTATTTTGCTATATTCATTATATGCTAATTAGTATTTTTGCTTATAACATTAATATCTATTATTGTTGGTTGTTATTAATTCTAATGCATTTGATACATCATTGCAATTTACTTGATCTTCGTAAGTTCCCAGATTACACCATTGTGTTATCAAATATATAACAAATGGTATAAATAATACGATTTAATTATAGTTTTGAGAGTATTGCAGAGATTAGATGCAATCAATCTATACATATATTTTCTTATATTTTGATTACATTAAGTCTGTGACAAGTTAGTGATATGTGATCTTTTGAACATGATCAATATAATATAATAAACATAATAAATCATATAGAGGAGCACACAAGCAAGTAGAAATGTCTTGTGTGAGCTAGTGTAGTAGCACTGATTAGAGTAGAAATAGAGACTAGATTAGCGCTCCATGCAGCAGGCATGGACAACATAGCAACGGCGCACTCAATTCTGGGACTCCTCCTTCCCCATTGTCCTCACGCCATAGTAGCCAGGACAGTTTACACAAGAACAATCTATCCAGTGTTGGACTACCCATTGGACAATTGTCGAGTTCGCATCTGCACATGCAAACAACCATGAGTCCAGCAACAGCAGCTGCAGTGGCAGCAGCTCAGAAGAAAAAAGGCATAAAGAGCAGTCTTGGTAGATTTTTCAGTAAAAAGGAAAAGGTAAATGTTTTGTTGGCTTCACATAAATTTTTTTAAGTATAGAAATATTTTTTTTAATTATTTCCTTTTTTCTATATTAGATAAAAGGAAAGGATACAACGATGCCTGGAGATGTACCTGGTATGGGAGGTGCGAGTACACCAGCAGATCCTGATTATGGAGATAGCGTCTCTGTGGCAGGAACATTAGGGAGCAAGAGTGATTTTGATCGAAGAAAAAAGAAAAGGTATATTTATTTCCTCTACTTTAAATATGTTCAATAGACACAATAATCTAAAAATATAAATATAAATATAAATATAAATATAAATATAAAAGTAATTTAGAGAAGAAACAAACAATAAGGAAGAAGAAGAAGAAAAAGAATAGAAGTTTGTGAAAAGAAAAATTGTTTTTATTTTTATGATTATTGCGATCATTGGCACATCGGACTTGTTTTAGTCCCAGTATGTTTGGTAGTATGCTGGATTCTTCACGACATGAGCTATTGGCTGAAGCGATGAAAGCTGGAACACCTTTTGCTCTTTGGAACGGACCAACTGTTGTTGCTTGGCTGGAGCTTTGGGTTGGCATGCCTACCTGGTATGTTGCGGCATGTCGAGCTAACGTCAAAAGTGGTGCTATAATGAGTGCATTGAGTGACACCGAAATACAACGTGAGATCGGTATCAGGTATATTCCATTTACATTTTATCATTATAATATAGATTATTGTTGTTGTTTTTAATAAAAAAAAACTATTAACAGATCGAGATTTTATATTTAATAAATAATCTGATTTATAGTAACTCTTTGCACCGATTGAAATTGAGACTAGCTATCCAGGAAATGGTGTCACTTACAAGTCCATCTGCACCTAAAACTTCTCGCACAACATTAGCTTTTGGAGATATGAATCACGAATGGATAGGAAATGTATGGTTACCAAGTCTTGGATTACCCCAATATCGATCCACTTTCATGGAGTGCCTTGTTGACGCTAGAATGTTGGATCACCTCACTAAAAAGGATCTGCGTGGTCAACTTAGGATGATTGATAGTTTTCATAGGTATGTATAAATGTATGTCCGATTAAAATATACGTTTTTGATTATTTTTCAAGCCGTTAACGGGGTAGGAAAGAACTATAAAAATGTAATTACAAATAAGTTTCTTCGTTTGCGCGTAGATAAATAAATATATGCTAGAAAAGGTAATTTTCATTACATTGATTTGTTTCACTGCAGAACAAGTTTGCAGTACGGGATTTCGTGTTTGAAGAGATTAAATTATGACAGACAACAGTTAGAGGAAAGAAGAAGGATGGCAGAAGGAGCTAATGTAGATGTTCTTGTATGGAGTAACGATAGAGTCATACGATGGGTGCAATCAATTGGTCTAAAGGTGCGATTAAATTAAATTATTGAAATGACAATAACGTTAAGAAAAAAAAAATAATTTATCTACATTATTTATCATAGGAATATGGAAACCATCTCTTAGAATCTGGAGTACATGGTGCCCTAATTGCTTTGGATGAAAGTTTTGATGCAAATAGTTTTGCTCTCGCTTTGCAAATTCCTACACAAAATACACAGGTCTATATCAAGTACACTATTGCATATATATATATATATATATATATATATATATATTAATTATAACTTCGCGCATTTATCGCGTTTATTATTATTTTAGGCAAGACAACTTTTAGAAATGGAATTTGCAAATTTATTAACGGTAGGAACAGAGAGGCGACCTGACGTTTCTAATATGAAATCCTGATCCAACTCGTCAAACAGATTGCCCCATCTTCAACCCCATCATGTCTAGTCCAGAACCCCAGCTATTACTACTGTCTGTACGCAAGTGTGTTGTAAAAGTTGTAAGAGCTTCAAGTAACATCCAAAAGATATCTTCGTATTGTTACGCCATGTGGCACGCGGTAATAATATACATAGATGCGTGAACGTAAAATTGTAACGTAAAAACAATTGTATTTATTGCATGCTCAGAAGTGAGCTCTTAAATGTTTCCTTCATTTGTATGATCGCACATTTAATGACGTTCCGCGTGCCATATATTTTGACAAGAAATACCTACGCGTAAATTATTTTCTTATAGATACTGAAATGTAGGAGGTGGTCATGTGTCGCATCTGCATTCAAAGGAATTGCAGTATATCTCCTCGAAGGCCAAAATGAGTTGAACACAATCACGACAATAAATCCGCCTCATTTGACTTGTTATGTTTTTACGGGTAACAGATCAATTGTAGTTTTAGTAAGATATTGTTACATGGCACTTTAGATATTCTACTATTACTATTGCACCCTTCTTGTATTATATCGTGTACTTATATAATAATTCTGCATATAAAAGCGGCTTATGTTGTCGTAACTAGCACAAAATGAATGGTTAAAAGAAATTCACAATGATGCAGTATACACTCGGGGAATCGTTAATATTTTATATACAAAGACGGGGACTGCATTCTATGTTTCTGTGTCTGTAAGAGGACAATGATGAGCCGACAAGTCTATGTGTATCTTACTTTTCACAAATGGAACTTTAGAGTATTTGTTCTTCTTTCTTATTTTGATGAATTTTGAATGTTTGTAGAGTCACGTATATAATAAAAAAATATTAAGTATTATAAATAAAATTCAACAAGTAACTATTGCAGATAAGAAAAGATCTTATCGAAAGAAATGCACTTACATAGACGCGTTTAAGAAGCTAGCCTGTTAAGAAAGACTCTTATGAACAGACATTTTATACCAAACATGTGCGCAATGTATAGCTAAGTGTTTAAAACGTTATTAGGTATCCTAATATGAAACGACGTTTAATGTTAATTTATAATTGTCCTATCAAGGGACCGTATGTTATCGCTTTCAGGTGCATACCAGTAATAAAAATGTGCATATATACCAGTAAAAATGATCGTAACGATGAAGAAATTGTATCTTGATTTTTTGATGCTTTACAAAGAAATTATTTTATTTTCTTTACTTAAGCCGCGTTACTAAACCTTTCGAACGTTTCTTTTACTACTATTACTATTACTACTTATATTAATACTATTACTACTACAAATATTATTACTACTACTATTATTATTATTACCACTACTATATTATTACTACTACTATTACTGCTACTACTACTACTACTACTACTACTACTACTACTACACTACTATTATTGCTACTATTATTGCTACTACTACTACTACTACTACTACTACTACTACTACTACTACTACTACTACTACTACTACTACTACTACTACTACTACTACTACTACTGCTACTACTACTACTATTACTACTGTGTGTTACATCGATAGCAAAAGGATCCACGACGCAAGCATAATTACACAGATAAAAAAAAGAGACTTAGATGAAATATACAGGGAGAAATGATTGGAGCCAATGGCAGTATAAACTATACCGACAGTGCTAGTGAAATTGCTAATAACAATAATAATGCAGAAGACAATGATTACGACGATAATAATAATTATCAATAAAACCTTTAAGATGCTAAAGAAGGTGGCAAAAGACTGAGAGACAAAGACAGCGACTGTAAAATGACAAATTAATCATGATAAAGACGATCGCAATGATGACAAGTTATAATGGTGATGTTGTTAATGTTGTTGATAATTGAGGAATCGTTGTTAATGTTTGTTTCCCTATGAAGTATCCCATGCAAGCTGTTCATTCGTTGTAGTTCCATAGCTCTGCACGATCTTCCGAAGGGGCGTTCACGTTATCAAATAATTTCTGCCAAAGACGTGTGTGACGCGATGCTTTTATAATAATTAAATATGAGCGCTTAAACGGCAGTGCCCCAATTGCGTGCAGATGCGTAAATGTGATACACACGTTTTGTACGTTCAATTGTACAAATTCATTGCGCATCGCCAAGTTGTCTTTTCTTTTAGCATTACCAGTCAATTCATCCACTTCTATAATGGTGAAAAGGACTCGCTAAAGCCAAAGCAATGCTACGCTACCTCTGTGCTAAAGTGCTCTGGTAGTTCTCTTTTTTTTTTTTAAATTGCCATTGATGCAAGTTTATTTTGTTTGAAAAATTAACATAATGGATTATTAAATGATGCACCAGATTAAAATGGTTCAGATTTCTTAGTTAATTTTTCAAAGAATACGATAGAAATATTTTCTATCAAAGCTTCGTGTGTATGTATGTGTGTGTGAGAGAGAATGTAAGTGTGTGTGTATGGGTGTATGTATATATATATACCTCTTTACTTGTATAATAATTATCTTGTTATTTGCAGAATTTATGAAGTATTTTATTAATTCTTGTCGCTCTAAAATCAACTAACTTTAGTTTGATTGCAAAAGAAAATGTTTAAAGAGAGAGAGAGAGAGAGAGAGAGAGAGAGAGAGAGAGAGAGAGAGAGAGAGAAAGAGAGAGAGAGAGCATCTTTATCAAAGTAACGTAATTACATTTATTGTTACGGAATATATTAAGAGAGTGTATAGACTTAATTTATATAAAATATACAGTCATGTAAAATTGATAATCTGCGCCTTTTGAAAGAACATGGCCGTCTCTCCCTTTCGGAAGAGTCATAGCAGTACTTGTAAATGACTGAACTTATTTGTAATGTATGCTAGTTAATAATAACTATTTATAGACATTCCAACGCGAGGACCTTCCAAAAGCAACCATTTGTAATCCCATATGTGTATGTACATCATGGATCAGTATGTAGCAGCTTTGACGCCTTCTATGTATCTAAGTATAAATATACATATAGGTATGAGAAAAACATATTTCTCAACCCAACCTCCGACTGATTGGTGTCGAATAGAGCTTGCTTAATCAGAAGCATAATCGAATATTTAAAAAACAATCATTAGGGATTGATTCAATGTATATAATGTTTTTACCGAGAATTTCACAAATTTTATTGTATTATTTATTATGATTTGTATAAAGTATATTATACATGTATGTTTGATTTATATATAGATAATGTTTATACATAAATGAGCAAATATTTCTCATTTATGTCCACTTTAAAATTAATGTAATATGAATATTGTATTCCGCCGATTATTTGTATAACAAATATCTCAATATTGTTCTGTTAAAAATTGAAATATTTAAGGATTTTCGATGAAAGTATAACTTTTTATTTTTCGTCTATCGTTATATACATATCACGTGGTTATTTATAATAGATGCGATAGCGAATTGGATATATATATATATATATATATATATATATATATATATATCTTATATATCTAATTACTCATATTTTTATTTATTATTTACATTTTAATCTTTTTCAATTTGGACAACAATGAAAATGCCGGTAGAAACATATATATATTCATAGATAAATTTGTGCCGTGATTATCTGTATTCTAATGTTATATATTACTTCCATATATATCTTTCTGTTATATATTCTTCCTTATGCTCAATTCGGCCAAACTGACGGAAAGGCAAACGTTATTTCGGACTTTTGTACAACACGTCGCGAATAACGGCTAATTAATTGTACATATTTGTGTGCGTGTATGTGCGCGTGTGCCTCTGTTTCTCGTGTATGTGTGTGCGTGTGTGTATATATACAACCTTCTCCTGTGTATATATGAATTATTTATTAACGAGAATCTGTAAGTTTTGAGCATTTCATAATGTGTCATGTGTAGTGAATTATGTCATTGCATTACAACCAGATATGTATCATTAAATGTTTGATTTATTTACTTTAGACAAATTTCTTTGTTACTAATTTTCAGTATTAATATGCCAAGGCAACAACGCAAATTACAGAGATGATACATTTATGGGGGGAAAAAAAAAAGAAAGAAAAAACCAAATGAATTATTTTATTTGCTTGTACGAGTGAAATTATTATTATTTGCATAAACATAAAAGAATATACTTAATGCTGTTTTTTATCCATGGATATATTAATAACAACGACTAATATTTTTAACAGTATAATAATATATACATTCTTTCAAAACATAGTATAACATGGATAAATCAGATTCTATATTCATATCGTTTTTTTACATAATATTTCTTTATCTATTATTTTTAACGTTATTATATTTCTATTGAAATTTTATTAACTGAACAAATATTTTAACAAATTAATAATAAATTTTGGTAGTGAAAACAATTTTGTAATAAGAGATATAAAAAAGTAAAGAATGGTTCTTGAAATTATTTATTTGAGATTATTTTCTGTTTAATTCTGAACAATGAATAGACAATCCTGGTTTTGTCTTACGGATAAAATAAAAATGATTAAGTTAAATAATATTTATTGTAGGATACCATAGTTTACAAAATGATGCAGAGATTTCAGTATTCTTATTGAAACTTAATTTAGAAAAATATAAACGTTATAAGGTATCCTTTTGTATTCTATGTTCCTATATGACAAAAATTGTTATAAAACATTTATATACTGATTATTATTTATCATCTATAGTACAAGTCATGATATCGGCATATAGATGAATAGAGACAAATCAATTAATTTCAAAAAATATTATCTAAATGTGAAGTAGTATAAACATCGACCAATATCTGTATTGTGTATAAAGAGAATATTTTGATAATACTGGTTTATTAATTTCAGCAAATAGTGTGAAATTAAATCGTTCGATCAACCTCATTTATTTCTATATTATCTTATAATATTTTATTGCAAAAATTAATGAAATGTTCTTATTTAAATCATGTAATAGATATAATACCTATTTTTATAACTTTGAAATTTATTCATATAAATTGATAATTGCATCATATATAAAGAACACTTCATCATAGTATATCGTTTGTAATACATTGTTTGAAATTAATAATAATAATAATAATAATAATTTACTACTTCACATTTTGTACAGTGAATGTAACATAGCATGTTTTCTGGTAAAGCACAGAGCATTTTCCAGTTGTGATGTTAATGCTAGAGATTTCACAGAGAAAAAGGAAGGATGCTGTAATTACAAAAGATTAAGTAGTATAAAAATTTGTGTCATGTTGTATTTGTTATAAAGAAATCATTCACAGTATTAAAACATGTATCGCTGTTAGTATGATCGAGAATTTGCCTAAATGTTAATATCGCTAGCAGAATAAAAAATAAAAAAATAAAAAAAATAGAAAAATAAGAGAAAGCACACGTAAAATAGACGAAAGAAGCACAAATTGTAAAAAGAAAAATTGCATAAAAAACTCGAACACAACTAAAAACGATGAAGGTTACATAAAGAACTTTATGCAAGTATATGTATAAAAAGATGAATAAGAAAATAATTCCTAGATACCAGATTATAATGATTATAATAATAATAATCTTAATATCGTAGTTATTGCTACCGCTGTTACTATTATTAATAATATTACTACTATTGCTACTGCTGCTACTACCACCTACTACTACTATTATTATTACTATCTTAGTACTAAAGCTATCGCCGTTATTATTATTCTTATTATTATTATTATTATTATTATTATTATTATTATTATTATTATTATTATTATTATTATCATTATTATTATTATTATTATTATTATTATTATTATTATTATCATTATTATTATTATTATTATTATTATTATTATTATTATTACACGACAACCATTATTATCACTAGCATTATAAATTGTCCTTGTAATTTTTATATGCCAAGTGTATACTTTAATAAGATAATGAAGAAAAGTGGAAACGAGCCGCAGTATATATATGTGTGTGTGTGTGTGTGTGTGTGTGTGTAAAAATATTATACATACATATATATATACACAACATAACATAATGCACTTTTTCAAAAAAGAAAAAAGTATTGAAATAACTTCGTTAACTAAACTATGAATTATAAATATTGTATAAGTCGGTAAATAATAATTATTATTATCATTATTACAGATACTATTAATCAAATAAGATAATTCTAATCCATTCATCGATAAGCTTACAAATCCGACTTTTGATTTTCTTATATCATTTCTTTATTAATCTTCATCAATGAAAGGCGAAAGACAAAAAAAAAAGAAAAATTGAAAGTTTACGTATATTAAAAAAATATTTTGTTTTCAATATTTCTAACGATTCTCAATTCAAATAAAAGGAAGTAATGTTGAGATAAACTGCGCAGATGCGTAATAGAAACAAGAAATTTACTATATTTTCTTAAATATTATGTCTTATTCGATTTTAATGTTTTGTTGGTAATATTACAAAATATTTATTTCTTTTCATTCTTTTCTTTAATTTTTTATATTTAAAATAAGTTATTATGTTTTGAAAGAATGATAATTTCGTCTTCACTATTCGATAAAACATTTGTGCCATTATATCTTCCGAGTTCACGAAAATAACATAAGTTAAAAATGTTCAACTTATCTTCTCTTAAAATTTTGTATTTTATATTGATCTCGATCGTTTTCACAGTAAAATCCGAAGAATATGGTTTTTGTCAAAAATCTGATAAAGTTATGAAAACTGAGAAAAATTGTGGAGATTTTGAATATTTATCAAACAAACGGTTGGAGGTTATTAATGATAATATTATTATAGACATTATGTATATTATTTTTATTTGTAACAATATTGGTTTTTTTTTCTTTTTTTAATTTAGTTACATATTATACGATGTTAATCCTCCGGAAGGTTTTAATCTAAGAAGAGATGTATACGTTCGTGTTGCCGTTTTTGTAAAAAATTTAAATAAAAAGGATAAAAAATTCAAGTGGCACTTGGTTCTGCCACCATGGGGTAATATTTTTCTTTCTATTTGTATTTTATATTAATTAATTAATCATCATTTTTTTATAATGGACTGTACAGGTGATTTATACCATTGGCAGAGCAAAGATGTGGGTCCACAAGTATCGTTACCATGGGGTACATTTTTTGATATTGCAAGTTTACAAAAATATGCTCCTGTAATTGAAATGTACAAGTTCTTTGAAGGTAATAATTATTATTTGTTGTTATACTTACATTCATAGCATGTTCCGTCAATTCCAGAGTATTCTTCGAAAAATAAAAGAACTCAATTAGATATTGTGTATATTTTACAAAATGATGAAGAAATGTTTAAAACTGGTATATTTGAAGATAAAAATGAAGAAAAAGATTGTCCTTCCAAACTTGTACGTTATAAAAAATCGAAAGAAGAATATAGTGGTTACTTTTGGAATTATTCTAATATCACAAGCCGACAAATGAAATGTATTTTATTTCATGGAACAATGTCGAACCTTGAAACAAATCTTTATCCTTTTTTTCATAGGTATGTGTATTTGAATGAATTTGATACTCATTAATATGTTTATAATAATATCAATCAAAATATATATATATATTTTTTTTTAGATCTGTCATGTTTGATCATATGGAAATACCTTTGCATGATTCATATGGTTCTAAAGATTATTGGAGAGCAAGACGTAGTATGCGTTATAATTCTGAACTTTATGATATTGCATCTGACTTTAGAGCGAAATATCTAAATTCTACAGATAAAGATGATAATACTGAACGTCCGTCCGATTGGATCCAAGAAAAAGTTTGTTACTTTAAAAATATATTTTGTATATTTAATTGATTAATTTGTACATACCATTCAATTTTACAGAACAGTATTCAGCTGTTCCCTAAATATATATAAATTTTAGAAAAAAAGAAATGCAATTGGTGGTCCATATTTATCAGTTCATTTGAGAAGACGTGATTTTGTTATTGGGCGGTCAGAATCGACGCCAACAATAAAAGGAGCTGCATCTCAGTTGGCAAAAAAAATGAAAGAATATGAATTAAAACTTTTATTTGTTGCTACTGATGCAGATGAGCAAGGTCAAACTAAAAATAATTTATAAATGAGTATTTTCTGTGAGCTTTATCAAAACAAATATATAAATGTATACTTAAATGCTTTTTATAGAACTCGCCGAACTTAAATCATTCTTACCACAATATACGGTTTTAAATTATGTGCCATCAGATTATGTTAAAAAAAAGTTTAAGGATGGTGGTATTGCAATTATCGATCAAATAATTTGCTCGTATGCTAGGCAAGTATAATGTTGTAGAGTTTTAAAGAATATGTTTATAAATTAAAAGTAATTTTTAATAGGTACTTTATTGGGACACACGAGTCTACTTTCACGTTTAGGATACAAGAAGATAGAGAGATTATTGGATTTCCTCCAGAAAGAACATTTAATCGATTATGTAAAGTAAAAGAAAAGTGCTTATCTAGTGGACACTGGGAGATAGTGTGGTAATGTGAATTTTCAAAAAATTGTAACTTTTTATGAACCCATAAATGTTAATACATTTTTAAAAATATTTTATCATCAATATTAATTATATAAATGCACAATGTTTCTATATTTTTTAATATTATTATTATATCTTATATATATATACTATCTGTTCTAAGTAATCAATTTGGTAGATCTTTACAGGCATTGAATTTCATTGAGATGTTGTAGGCTTACCAATTAATTCTTGTTCTCTACGAAGCTCTTGTTCTCTTTGTTGTTCTCTACCAAGAGCTTCCTTCTGTTTAATTTGTTGTAAGCGTAATGCCCGTTTCTACGAGTAAATATTTTTTTAAATAAAATTAATTTTATAAAGAAAAATAATAAAAACATACTTTTAATTTGAAGGTCCTATCATGTACCATGACCATTTCCTTTTTAATAGTTGTTAATTTTCCTTGATATAATTTAATGGTAGTAAACTGAAATTGCATTTATATATATATAAAGTAGAATATTTTTTCCAAAATAAAAATAAGATAAATGTTTACCATTTCATTTAAATCTGCATCTTCAAGGACATCTTGAAGTTTCTTATTATCATTTTGTATTTGATTAAGTAAAACTTCTTGCTTACTTCTAAAAGTTGGAAAATGATTCTATAATAGCATAGCAATGATGAAGATTAAAATTTATTCTTACGTCAATTCATTAAGATTTTCCTTGACTTTCTCCAATGATGGTTGATAGATAGTTAATATTCCATGTGCCAATTTTTCTGTAGCTTTAGAAAAATCTACTATATCCTCAACACTGAAAAACAAAGGATATAGGATCGTAGTTTGATAATTTTGTATTTACTTTCGTTATATCATATATAATGTAATTTCAAAAAATATGTATTTTAGCTGTAAACAAAAAAGTGAGGTTATTATCATTATACCTGTCATTTTGTGATTGAACTTTCGTCACTTCGGCTTCGTCTATATCTACCATCATTTTTATGATTTAATATTACTTATTTTATTTCGAAGTACGTATATCACATATCAGAAAGAATAGAACTGTTTGATCACTCATTTGTATTTTGACGTACGACCACAAATCAGCTGATTCCCACCACGTGTTTAACGCAATAAATTTCTATGCAGTTCAATCTTATCTGCTTTCGTATTATCATGGACGAACTTATCGTATAACTTCCTGCATAAGTGTAATTGCGTGCAATGTATAAATATAAAAATAAATTATTTGCGATATATTTATTTATTTTTAAAAATTGTTTAAATTGTTAGATCACTATTGTTTTTCCCTTCCAAAAATTATCTATAAATTATTATTATTAGATCCTATATGATTAAGGAGTTATCATTATTTCTAAAATATTTATCAGGTAAATTATTGACACAATGACGGGTTTAAGTATTATCAATAATTTAATGAATAAATATTACGAAATATATATATATATAAAAAAATGAAAATTTATTTATTTTCTATATAATGTTACATTATAATGTATCTTCAATATCTGCATTTTGGAGTACATACATCTGTAAATTTAAACATTCTGTCTTAACTGTCTTCAGCGGTAATAATTTTTTATTAATCATTTTCTTATTTTCATCCTCAACAATCCATGGAAAATCCTCACATAATGGATTTTCACTGAGAGACACGTGTGCAGTTTCATATGTTTGAATTTCTATAGAAAATGATGCATCTTCAGGAAGAGGATTTAAATATGTCTCACATATGGACAATTTTAAACAGATTGTTCTTAAAGCTTCTTCGGTTTTAAGATAGTATGGATCAATTCTGTAAGCAAGTTTGGACATTATAAACACATAGGGAGTTCATCAAATTTTATCTTATATCATTGTAACTTTAATTAATAAAGGAGATTAATTAAAAGTCATACTCAATTCCTTGAGCTTGTAATTTAACAAAATCAAAGACAAACTTTTCTATGGGAATTCTATTTTTATTAAAAACAACAAGATTGACAGCTTTGATACTGTTTTCATCTTCTTTAAGTAATTCTCTAATAGCAGTTAAAACATTTTTCAAATATTCATTAAGTTCTGGCTGTTCAGAGATATGAACCACAGCGCCATATATTTTTTTCTTAACAAAGATTTCTTTTGGATATAATTTTCTATAATAAAGTATATGATTAAATGCCACCTCCAAGAATTCTAGGAGGATATCACTGGTGACTAAAAAAATAATACAATAATTAATTAATACAATAATTAATTTGTAAACGTATGTGTTCCAATTTTGTTAACCTATTTTAGTTTGTGACATTTTATTTTAATTTAATCGTGAAAGTTTTCGAAATGTCAAATCACTCGTATACAATCGTAAAAAGGAACAAGTTTCAATGTCATGTAACCCAAAAAAAAAAAGAAAGGAAGAAAAAAGAAAGAAAGTTATGATTTTTTAACGTCGTTCGCGCTTGTTGCGCCTTTAAATCGCGGTGATGCAAGTGAAAAGCATAAATTGGTGTGTTACCGTTACGCAATTCTTTTTTTGTATATCATTCCTGCAATATTTTGCATGCCTGAAACATATAATGATGCAATTTATTGGATCTCGTTTAGAAATTATTTTCGGTTATCTTCGGTTGTTCGTTGATGACGATAATGTTCTTATTTTTCTTAATACGAATCAAATACAATTTGCATGTAGATGCGGATATCTACATATAAATTGTACAATCCACATACATCCATATGTATTTGATAACGGTGGCGCGAGAAAAGAAATAGTTTAACGTCAGTGATAGGAATAGTTCGTAATCGTGTTAAAAGGTTCAACGATGCGACAGATTTGTTATATTATAAATTATCAATTAAGAAAGTAACGAGATAAATGAAGAAAATATGATTTAACGATTGATTCGGTGCGCGCCTCGATGCAATCTGATTGCATATGGTGGCGAATGGTGGCGAATGGTGGCGGATGGTGGTGGCGGTGGCGGGTGAACGTGAGGAACGCACGGTGTTGCGGTGTGTTTTGATAAAGAAATCTTTCGAATTTTCCTATTGTATAAAACGATAGAGTAAGAAGATCGCGAGATATCGCGTATCTCCGTGCGCTGTCGTGCGCTGGTGTGCGCTCTATCGCGCATCGTGATCCATCGGTTCTCGTTAAGGATCGCTTTATCATGATATAAAAGGTATACACGGCGGCATTTTTCCTAACCTCGAAGCATCTTTCTATGAAAGCTCATTACGTGGAACTATGTCTTGGTTGCGAATACACGTTTGTGCGTATTTTTCGCGACCTATCTACTCTTCGAGGATATCTACTCTGATATCAACTTCCTTGATATATTTACCTTCGACTATCTTCCCTTCGACAATTTTACATTGTCTATCAGTCGTTGGTTATCTTTCAAATGTTGAAAGCCTTTTTAATCTTCGATTGATCGATGCCACTTTATAGTCTTTTGTTTAATTTTTTTTTTCTTCCACTATGATTCATTTCTTCTTTTATTTCTCATGGAATTTATTAGTTCGTTATGGCGCGAAAAGGAATAAATGATAAATCCAATGGGTAACGTTCTCGTGTTAACGTGTCTCCGTCTTCGGGACCTTTCAAAAGCATGGACGGTCCTTCCTGAAGTAGGAATATATAATATAATCATTGCTGTAAAGCTTTTTACAAAAGCATATAAAAAATATAAGATATTGTTATCAAACTTTTGCTTTTTATTACTTCTAACGTGTACTTTATGTTAAACTAGTCTTTATTATTAATATTATTATTATTATTATTATTATTATTGTTATTATTACTTAATTGTTTCAGGAGAAAATGGCACCTGCAAAGAAGACGGATTTAGATAAATTAGCATGGTCTTGGATTGAAGCTGTTACACCCGAAGAAATAGAGAGAATACATTTAGAAACTGCTTATAGACTAGGTCTTAAAGGTTGCAAAAGTTGCAAGTAAGATTCTTATCAATGTAATACTATAATCTTGTATAATAGCTCTTTAACATTTCTCAACAATTATCTGAATATTTCTTTTACTTCATTCACAGACGAAATTGTACAAATAATCCACAATGTCTCACTGGATTAGGAGAAGAAAAATATATCAAATCGCAACCCACGGAGATCGTTTCCTTGGAAAGTTCTTTGTCTGAACTTCGTGACCCTACTCAATATGTCGGCCTGAAAAATCTAGGAGCAACGTGTTACGTCAACAGTTTAATTCAAATGTGGTTTCACAACGAGGATATGAGGTATTACAATAACTATACGCTTTGCATATATTTCTTACGCATACGTTGTACGAATATGGTATTTAATATTATCTTGGTTACAGGCGGATAATATACAAGTGGAATATAACAGAAGATCCTGAGGAGAGGGAGGCTTTGTATCAAGCGAAGAAGGCAGGACTTTCTTATCATCCGGTAACGGCGGTTGGTCAATTGCAATACATATTTGCCATGATGCAATTCGGAAACAGACGTCTACTCGATCCAATGAATCTTGCCATCGCCCTGTCTTTGGATACTAGAACGCAACAGGACGCGCAGGAGTTCTCGAAGCTGTTGTTGTGCCATATTGAAGGAAAGCTACAGCAAAACTCAGAGTTGCAGCGGATGTTGCGGAGGCTGTCACAGGGAAAATACAGCTATATCAATTGGTGGGTTTTCTGAAGTGGAAAACAAATGAGAATTGTCCTAAACGATGATGATGCAGATGATCTTGACGATGAGAACATGGTAGGACACGTTGCTCGCTACGGTGACTGGTGCGATCAACTGATCTGACCGAAAGAGACGTGTATTGTGTAAATAATATCTACTATTTTTGTTTAATATAGTTGCTCCACCTGCGGTACCGAGTATCCAACATCGACCACATTCTACGAATTGGACTTGCAGCTTGCAGCTACTTTGAAGGAAGCTATAGAAAAATATCTCACTGAAGAACAATTGAATGGAGCTAATCAGTATCATTGTGTTACCTGTAACGACAAAAAGGATGCTAGAAGATTCATACGCTTGGAATTGCTACCAGAAACTTTGAACATTCAATTGATGCGCTTCGTATTTCATAGGTGAGCCTGTACATTCGTACTACTTTCCTACTAAATTTAATTAAAATATTGTTTTACTATATTTTCATTTAATTTGTTCTTATCTGTACAGGGATTCTGGTCAAAAAAGAAAATTGAACTCTTTCATCCATTTTCCGGAAGATTTGGATATGTCCGAATATGTTAGATGTCCTCCTCAGACCCATATGTATAGTCTCGTTGCAGTTTTGAGTCATAAAGGACCTTCAGCTCATTCGGGTCATTACATTGCGAATATATGTAATTCAGCTGGAGAATGGTATCAATTTAGTGATGATAAAGTTGAAAAAATGCAGAATAAGAGGATTGAGGATAGTGGCAATGGTGAGAATCTCACATTTTATTCTAGTTAGACGTCTCATATATTTGTAATATACATAATTAAATATAAATTTTGTGTTTTTCTCTTTCTTTGATCCTTACAGAATCAACAAAAAATATGAAACGTGGTCGTGTACCAAAAGGATTTCTTTCATCCAACACAGCGTATATGTTGGTCTATAAGAAATTAACTATTGAACCAAAATTAGGTAATGGAAAAAAATTAAAAGCAAAGAAGACTGATTCAGAGTGCAATAGTTATAGCGATTCCGTTAGTTTGGAAAGACTCACTGTTAAGGACAGATCTGATTCGTCAGATGAAGGAAAACGTAAGAATGGAACTGATGATTTTAAAGATATTGAAAGTCCAGGAAAAATGATGAAAATAGAGGCTGATTTCAAGATGGAAGTGGACAGTGTTGTGACAGGGAAAAATGATAACTCCGATGTTCCAAAGGACGATAAAAGTCCGACAGAACAGGCAAAGAAAATTGTCACAAAAAATACGAAACTCGATTATAAATTGTTAAACGGTGCTGCTCATAGAGCAATGAGCTGTGGAGAACGTGATTTCTACGAAGAGGTGTGTACATGTCATTTTTCAATATTATTGATTAATATATCATACGTTTGTTTGATAATATGTTATAGATTGAATTTGAAAATTGGCAAGTGAGTAATACAATGAGAGAACTCGTTCGTCAAGAAAATGTTAAACACGAGTTAAGTTTATTGGCTATTCAGCAAGAAAAAGTAAGTAAAAAAAATAATTTACTTGTACTCATAGAATCTTTGAGATTCTTTTTTAAAGATATTTAAAATACAATGTCGATATTTATTTATTTTTAGCAAAAAGAAATAGAAGATCAGAATTTTAAGAGACAACTCGTAATAGATGTGTACGATATTATTGGAAATACAATGTCTTGCATAGAATATCAATGGATACCAATCGATTGGTTATCAAAATGGTTAAATGGACAATTGCTAACCGATGGTGTTCCACCGATAGATAATTCGGTCTTGATGTGTCCTCATTATCGTTTAGATCCATTAAAAGTTAACCGTGCCAAATGTTTGCCAACCTCAGCAGCTAGTCTATTATATGACAAGTATCGTGGAGGGCCACGTTTGGATCAGAATACTTTGTGCGAAGTTTGTGTAAGAAGACGTTGCAAAATGCTTAGATTCAAAATGGTTTTGGAACGTGATCACAAGGAAGTTAGCGATATAATACGTAATTTTAAAGAATCGTTAGTATTTCTTCATAATTTATTCCAAATTTTTTTTCCTTTTTTATAATTTTTAAATAAAAATATCTACACGTAATGCTTTTGTTATTTCGTAGAAGCGAAACTAGTTACATAGTCGGCGCAGATTCTTTGAGATCTTGGAGGAGATTAGCTATGGAAAAATTTACCGAAGATATGGAACAGGAAATAGAACGGGAAGATCGTGAAAATTCTCGATTAACCGAGGATGAGAATAAAAATGGCGATAAAGATAACGATGAGTGTACGAAGGAAGTTGAAGATGGCGAGGAGAACGAAGTTGTTTTAAACTTTAACGAAGATTTACTTTGTGAACATAATCTATTGAAAACACCTGATTCCAGTAGGAAAATAGTACCTCGCGAAGTTTGGACGATATTAAGGAAATATTTTCCAAATTCGAAAGAGTATCCATTTGGTAACTCGTCATGCTCGATCTGTGAGGTACGTGTACGTTTTGGTATACTTTTTATAATTTCTAATTTCTTGTTCTATCTCTTTTAACGAATATTTTTCTTCTTTCTTCTTTTTTTTTTTTTTTTTTTTTTTTTTTCTTCGATCATGCATATTAGGAGAAAATGGAAAATGCACAAAAGGCAAAGAAGGACGACAAGATAAAAGCTAAACAACAAAAGGACGAGCTTATCGATTTGTATTACGCAAGAAATAGAAATGAAATTTCCAAGTGTGAAGATGCCGAGAAAGTATTTTATATCGTGGAGAAAGGCTTCTTGGATAGTTGGCGTTCTTTCATTCGGTGAGTCCTAAAAATTTAATTACACATTTCATCATTCGTTATAAAAAAAAAAAAGGAAAAGAAAAAAAGAAAAAAATTTTTGTCAAGATACTATCAAGTAAATTTTTATTATTTCTACACTTGATTTCATAATTCCAAATGTCGCACATATATATATTTATTTATTTATTTATTTATTTATTTATCCAAGTTATCGGTAAAGTCGAATGATTAGTATGTGTCGAAAGATATTCGTTAGATGGCAGCATTATTTTCGATCTCAATAAGCGATCGATAAGTTGTTTTCCGCTAGAGGGTTCTGCGAGTTATATAAATCCTCTCTCTAATCACATTTTATATCTATTATAAAAATTTCTAATTAGAAATGATAATAAAAATAGATAATATAAAATAATAATTGAATGAATGAGGTGTATAATAATTAGGTATATAATAATTCGTGATCGAGGGAATAATTGTTGGTCGGGTCCGATTTATTTTGATGCAACATGGCGGAAGTAGGAAGATAGAAGAGAGAAGAAGGGATAGGGCTCGGACATTTATCCGAGCTCACATTAACGAGCTTTTCCTAATTATAAGAAAAAAGTGGTCTCTGCGATTAAGGTCTCAGTTCCCTTTTCTAGCTCTCTCTCTCTCTCTCTCTCTCTCTTTTTCTCTTTTTATATATATATATATATATATATATATATATATATATCTGTATATCTATCTGTATATCTATGTATCTATTTATCCATCTATCCATCTATCCATCTTTTACTCGCTCATGCTTTGCCAGTGTGGGTGCTAGAGTTGCTCGGGAGAAAACTAATTGAAACAACCGCCTAACGACCCGCCGGCAAATGATACATCGACCCCGAGGTAGGAGTCTGCTGTCTTAATACTGTTTCAGCTTATACCGTGCTTGGAAGAGGGATGCAATTTCGTATTTTTTTTGGGATATATATTCTTTTCGCAACAATTCCGTTTCTATTTTACTTTTTTTTTTCTTTTTCTAACAAAATCGAACGTTTTTAAAGAAATTTTTCTTTTCATTTATGCACGATATAATTATGATTTATCGTAATAATAATAATAATAATGATAAAAAAAATTGAAAAGGGAGGAATATCTTCTCTTCTTTTTTTCCTTTTTATTATTATTGTTCTTTTTTTTTTTTATTTCTTTTATTTTTTGTATTTTTTTCCTGCATTTTTTGAGTAGAAAAGAAGGATGGGATTATGCGAATGCTCGGATATTCGTCCCGTGGACGACGTAATCGTCGCAATGGAACGCTTAGGATTGACAGATTCAAATTTGCCGCGGCTTAAGAATCGCGAATACGTTTCGTTCGGACAGTCGGTTAAATCTGGGATCAACCCTTTGCACGGATTATACGTATGTCATGTTGTACGGTTGACTTCGGTGTTCCTCCTCCCTACTAACAAGAGGGAGGAAAACGAAAATCTCCAACTCGATGGTTGGAAAGGTTTGTGTATTAATCTCTCTCTTCCTCTCTCTCTCTCTCTCTATCTCTCTTTTTCTCTCTTTCTTTTTTTCTTTTTCTTTCGTGGAACGAATAGAATGAATCGTTGTATGGTTTTTTTATATGTTTCTTTTATTTTTTCTATTCGATTTTTTATTGTCAAATCATACGTATCTAGATAAAATTTAATTGGTCAATTCGAATGATGCTACGTATACGATAAATGTACATATTATGTTATATTTACAAAATTTATATTATAAAAAAATGAAATAATTAAAAACGTTATTAAAGTTTCATTTAAAGTCATTGTTTCTCGAAAGTTTTCTCTTATGAAAGAGTTTGTTCATCTTTTTTTCTTTTTTCTATGTCATCCTCTTTAAAGAGATATTAAGGCTCTTTCGTAAGGCGTTTCATTGTTGAGGGCGAGGCTTTGGGGGGGAATACAGAGAAAAATATTTTTACCCGCTCGATATAACATTGTTTTTTTTTCTCCCTTCTTTAAACTATGTCTTTTTCAATGTCGATGAATAATTTGTCAAAAATTCATTGGTCCTGCTTTGTTTTTTTCTTTCTCTTTTATATATATATATGTATATGTTTTTTTTTTCCTTCGTTCGTTGTTCAAATGAAATCTAGTTTATGTATGATCTGTACAGCATCTTCTCCATCTATTGAAAAGTTCATTCTATTTCGATTTATTGTTAATTAAGAAATATCGGTCGTGAAGAAAGCTAACTCGTTTCGCATCTTCTTTCGAGAAAACAAATGGTGTTACGGATCGCAATTCGTTGATGCTAAACTCAGAGGAAAGTCCTTTACCAATTCGTCAACGTCACTGGATGGATCTTTGAAAGGATTAGGTATTTGCATAGACGATCGCTCAACTTCCTTGGAATATAACTAGTCGAGTTTCCTTTCTCCTTTTTTCTCTTCTTCTCCTCCTCCTCCTCCTCCTACTCCTCCTCTTTCTCCTCCTTTTACT
Source organism: Vespa crabro (assembly GCF_910589235.1). Lineage (NCBI taxonomy): Eukaryota > Metazoa > Arthropoda > Insecta > Hymenoptera > Vespidae > Vespa > Vespa crabro. Next base: position 6,945,739 of record NC_060956.1, on the reverse strand, counting down.
TGTATTGTACTTTCTAACTTAATGCTTCTCGATCCACGAAGCTTATCGAGTTCTGCCTCTTTCGATCCATTTTACTTTTCAATTGGTTCATTAATAAACGACATTATCATTCTTCAGAATATGAAAACGATCGGTTGAAAAAAAAAAAGAAAAAAAAAGAAAAACGAAAAAGAAAAAAAAATTAGAAAAGTAAATGGTATTGTTAAATATTGCTATCATTATTAGATAGGTTAGGCTCTAC
>NC_060956.1:6922998-6940498 GCF_910589235.1 Vespa crabro | reverse complement strand
ACGTCGATAATCGTCATTCTATCGTCGTTGACGATCGCGATGCAACGCAACGATAGTTTGCTCTTTTGACCTCTTGAACGAGGAGAAGAGTGTGCCTAAGTTCCTCTATTTTAGATACCGTCTCCAAGTAAACAACAAGATCGACCGAAGGTTTTTTCTTCATAGATACAAGAAAAAGGAAATCGATCGACGATACTTTCGTGCGATTACGGTATGCGGTTATCCGACAAGTTCGTAGCGGAAAGACACGCTCGATTTTCATTGTTCTTCTTTTTAGAGTTTGTTCTTATCTAAAGAACAATTCTAATCGTATTTTCGAGAATGAAAATAACATAAATTCAGTTGTCGACGCATTTTAAAACAGCGTTTCTCGATTTATATAGCTTGTGACTCATTATGAAATGATACTTGCTATATTACATCAAAACGAGAAAAGTGATTGATTTCTAAGATGTTTTTATTATAAAGTTCTCGTCAAGTATTCTTTACGAGTTAATGAGGATATCGCGGTAATAGCCGTATCTTTAAAGTAATTACTCCTAATTATCATTATAGTGAGTGAATCCAGCTAAACAAGTTCTTAAAAATTTGATATTATAAACGTTTGATATTACAAACCAATGTATTGAAACCGCACGGTCAAAAGATTAAGTAACATTATTTTAGAATGTATAAAAATTATGATAGTAAAAGAATATATTAATAAAATTTAGAAATATGGCTTGTTTTTATTTTTTATTATTGATAATATTGCACAGAAAGAAACCAAATTAAACTTTTATATAGTATAAATCAAGCAGTCATAGGAAAAGAGATATCCATGAAATTTAGAAAAGTTATTTTTTTTTTATTGCTGATAAAATATTGCAAAGAAAGAAATCAAATTGAATTTTGAAGAATGTTTTCTTATTTTGTTAATTTTTTTTTTTTTTTAATATGTCTAACAATAAATATATATATATGTAATATGAAACTCATAGTATTACTTATACCAGCATATAGTAACTAATTGTAGTAACTATAGTAAATAAAACATATACTCAACAAATGTTGATGTTTGTATATGTTATACAATCAATTTTGTGATAAAAAGAATAAAGACAGATTTAAGAAATACAAATGTATGAATTTATGCTTCGAAAGTTATATGATGTTATAGGTTAGTTAAACAATTGACAATATTTTGTTAATTTAGAAACATATTTTGTTTATTTTGAAACATATTCAATCGATGATAATTAAATATCCCATGTAATTAATGATTTAGAAATTAAAAAAAAAAGAAAAAAAAATAATAATAAATCAATCAATCAATTCTATTAGAAACGAGATGGTTAAAGAGATAGTTAACTTTATAGAAATATTATTTTATGGAGTTTCTTAGCAAGATTATCCGCATTCCGTGTCCCTTTGGAGAAAAGTTAGAAAGATAGGAAATGACGACGAACGTTTCTCTTCTCTTTATCTTTTTCTTTTATTTTCTTTATCCTCCTCTTCTTTTTTCTTCTTTTCCCTTCGTTCTATGAGAAAGAAGGAAAGAAGAGAAGAAGTAGAAAAAGAAGAAGGGGAGGAGAAAGAGGAAGAAGAGGTGGTCATCGTAGCTTCTCCTCACCGTTAACTTGAGGAATGTAGGTTGACCCCGGACGACTCCAGTGATTATTGCTTTCCTGTAACCGTAGCGAGCTTAAAGAAGCTCTCGTTACAAGTTACGAGCGAAGTTCCTCGTAACGGCTCGTTCACGAAGAAGATCCACCACGAACATTTCTTTCTAAATAGCCGTGAACTTTACACTCACTCATCGATAATATCGTACGTGAGTTTTAGGGTTACTTAAGAGAGAGAAAGAGAGAAAGAGAGAGAGAGGGGGGTGTTGATCGTGTGGGTCATATGATCGATATTTAATCATAATTTATTGTGATAATAAATATTTCATTTGTATTAAACTATTAATTATTAATATTTTACTTTATAATATGCAAATGATTTTTATAACATGCGAAGTTTATGCGAGATCGATGATATAAAATAAAATTTTGGAAGATTTAAGGATATTTGTATAGTCAAATTTTTATTAACTTGCATCATTTTAATCTGCAATAATATTGTTGATTAAATTTTTTTCTTTTTTATTTTTGATATTTGTATGTTAAACAACATTTCTAAACATTTTTACTGTCTAACAATAATGTTCTAAAAATTATGTAGTATCTTTTCTTAGCATGTTATAATTTACAAAATTTCTTTGATGAGTTGCCTGGCAAATATTTTATAATATTCTTAAAGCGTTAAAATTAATTAACTTTTTAATTATTAATATATATTAATACACGAATTGTTTGTTACTCATTAGGAAGATCATAAGATTTAGAAATTGAAAGAGTTTAGTAAATTATCGAGTTCTAAATCATGAAAAATTTAGAATAATTTATTTATTAAATTAACATTTTATTATTAATATATCATATTGTCTCTTAATATGCGAATGATATGGTACTCATTCATCGGTTCATAAAACTTCGAAGTTGGAAGAGATTCGAGGACGTTTAGTCAAATACCGATGGGAAGAGCGTTAAATCAGGGAAAACGTAGGGACACTCGCCTTCCCCGTTCCTGCCTGTCGGAAGACAAATGTCATTGGGAGAGGATCGTGTGTTGGAGAAGGAGGTCCTTTTCGGAGGCTTTCGCCATAGATGCATGTTCTCTTATGGCGGTAAATCAAGGCCGGTGATATTAAAAGGCCGCTTATACGCGAAAACATAAGATTTATTTCTAGGAGAAAGGAAAGGATAGGAGGAGGATAGAAAAAGGATAGAAAACGATATCACAGAGCTTCTGGCACGTGGATGCTTTCGAATCAGAGAGAGAGAGAGAGAGAGAGAGAAAGCGAGAAGTATGTTCGTTGAGGGTGTTGGTGAGTGCGAAAGAGAAGGGTGAGACGACGTACAACTCACCCCTACGTTGTTCGAATAATCGTGCAGCTCTCCTCGAGAGCGGTTTGTACGAGCTAATATCGGACCACCGCAGCGTCGCATAAGCGTCGGGGAAAAGAATTCGTATCGTTGATCTCTTCGATCTCTCTTTCTCCTTCTTCTATCTCCTTTGTGGCTATTTGTCTGATCGAATAATAAATATAACTGATTATACGTATAAAGAAAAAGATTAATGATAATAGAATAATAATTTCTTATTATGTATACACATATATATCATATAAAATAATAAAAAGTTATATAAGATAATATTTAACATTATATTATAATAAAAAAAAATATATAAAATATATATTATATATATGTATGTATGTATGTGTAATATATATTATATATATGTATGTATGTATGTGTAATATATATTATATATGTATATATATATAATATATATTATATATATGTATGTATGTATGTGTATGTATATATAGGGAGTTTTGTCGTAATGATTAGAAAAATAGTGTGACGATATTTACTATGATCATTAGTATTTCTTAGAAATAAAAGGGGAGTGGAATATTAGGGCACGTTCGAGTTAAACGAGTTTCATTCGTAAAAGATCTCGTTCTACGGTAAATTCTGTGCATAAAACAGGATATCGTTCTCGATAGATGGCAATAAAATTGAAACCACAACGATCAGGTTAGTTTTTCTTAAGTCATTGAGATATCAAGGTCCGATTCGTTTCGAAATTATTGACGTACGTATTTTACGAGAATATCGATTCGCTATATTATTGCGGTCTCAATGACGGCTTTGCATTTTCCTTGCTTAACATTACTGATCAATCGGAAATAATAGTAAACGAGATTCGAAGGTTGTTCTCGATCGCTTTTTTTCCCGTCTTTTTTTTTCTCTTTTTACTTTTTAATTTTTTAAACTTGCATTCTAAGCTTGTCAGGATCGAGAAGTCGATAAGTTTTCTTAACTTAGATTTTATCGAAGAAGCTTTTGTCTCGAAGCTTTATTATATCTACGATCGAACTTTCACAGGGATTCTATAACCGACTCACTATCACCAACATTATACCGTATTCGAAACGGAAACGGAATTCTCTCTTTTCCACTTCCATTTTCGTGATCTCCAGGGAGCAATAATCGTTGTGGCGCGGAAAAATTCCGCGACAGAAGTTAAACAAAGCCTCGAACGAGAGATAGAGAAATAAAAAAAAAGGAAGAGTCCGGTTGTGTCCGGCTGAGTTTAGTATAGTGGGAGAGAGAGAGAGAGCGAGAGGGAGAGAGAGGAGGTTAGAGTAGAATATATGTGGAAAGAGAGAAGCACCGACAGAGAGAGCTTGTCCCGAGTCGGATCGTAATAAGGGTAACTACCCTCCTACCGTGCTCTCTCTTTCCTCTCTCACTTTCTGTGTTCTCGCCTGTTTGAACAAGGCTCATAATTAATACGCATATTCGCTTCTCGAAAATGCGCTCGAGGGTTCGCCGGGACATTTTTAAACGTTTCAGATATTTGCACCTCATCCTCTTTCGTTTCGATCTCTCGTTGCTTGTATATCATAGTCTATATTACTGTCTCTCTTTCTTTTTTCTCTCTCTCTCTCTCTCTCTCTCTCTCTCTCTATCTCTTTCTATCTCCTCTTTCTGATCTAAAAAATTTTTTTTCCTTTCTATTATATTTTTTTAATCGGAAAAAAATCAACGTCCTATAGGATGATTCTCTCTCTCTCTCTCTCTCTCTCTCTCTCTCTTTCTATCTTTCTTCCTCTTTCTCTCTCTTTCTTGATCGGCAGGTCGTACCTGGCTCGTTTGGCCAGAGATATCCGTCTTTAAGAGCATTATCCGGATAGTCGTCTGCTAGGGGATCGGCAAAAACCGTCCGCCCCCTCATGGTATGTGAAAAATGATGCACAACCCCAATCCCCAAACATCTCCACCACCACCACCACCTCCATAACTACTACCACCTTTCTCCCTCGAAAGTCCCGACGGAAGCCGTCGCTGTCGCCGTCGCCGTCGCCGTCGCCGTCACACACTGACGTCTACGTTCTCTCGACTCGCCTCTTTTCTTAGTCCTCTTTCTAGTTCACAAACCAGAAGAAGATTGTGTCAAGCAAAGAATTTGCAAAGATCTATCCCGAACAGATCCGATCCTTTAAATTTTTTTCTTAAATATAATAATCTATTTTTTTTCTTTTTTTTTTTTATTTTTTTTTCTCTCCCGGTCAAGTTTTTTCTATTTTTTTGTACTTTAATCAATGACACAAATAATCGAAATTTCTTAGGGAATATAGTTACTTCTTCGATTGTTTATATTTAGGCGAATGAGTTTTAATATTACGTTTGTTAAATTAATTACGTTTTTTTTTTCTTTTTTCTTTTTTTTTTCTTTTTTTTTTTCAAATACCTTTCACAACAGATAAACATTCATATAACGAACACACTATATCTATTCTCGTTTAACAAAGACCTATCTATTTCTTTATTTCCTGACAATCTTTCCTTTTGAATTTTTCCAGATACGCTGAAAGTTACTCGAGGACTCCGCCATCGTCTATCCAAAATGCCGTTCTATTGTGCGAGCCGCATAAAGGACTATTGTATCGGGCTTCCATCAATAACGAACTGTAAGTATCGCTCAAGGAACGATATTTTTTTTTTTTTCTTTTTATTTATTTATTCATTTATTTTTATTTTCTACGAATAAATCTTTCGATTGAAATACATATTTAATTTGATCGGGTTTTTATTTAATTTTTTATACAAATATTTTTATACATACATATATGTACATATATTTAGAATTTGAAGAAAAAGAAAGAGAAAAATTAGCTTAAAGAGTATCGTGAAAGAGTAATTGATTGTTAAGGACACATTGAATAATTTGTAGATATAATAATAAGAAAATATTCGTCGAAGTGGAACAAAAAAAGAAGAAGAAGAAAAATAATAATATTATGAAGTGAAAATGCATGATCTCTTGACATGACTTTCCGTCCCTCCACGACGTTTTCAGCAGCCGGACGAACCGCCTTTCTTAGTTCCGTGTACCATCGTACTACGTTTGCTTCGAGTCGGTGTAACGTGATGGATACGCGAAAGTGTCACCCACACGCCCCCGAGGCCAACGCACCATCATCCAGTGCGTCCCCTCTGACCATTATGCTAAACCATTGTCCACTATCTGCCTAAGATAGCCGACGGCTTAAGTCATCCTTTTCCTTCTTTCTTCCTCTTTGCTTTTCTCGAGACCGTTAAAAAATCATTTTCCCCTCCTCCCTCTTCCTCCCTCTTCCATTACCCCCTTTCTCTTTCTCTCTCTCTCTCTCTCTCCTGTCTCTCTCTTTCTTTCTCTCTTTCTCCCTCTCTCTTTCCCTCTCCGTATCTCGTTTTCGAACTCTTTGGGGTCTGACAATGTGATATTTTTGAAAATCTGTTTGTGACGTATGTGACCCTAATTTTACTGTAGTATATTAATGTAAAATTTTTTGAACTTGTCTTTTTCTACTCTTTCATCGTTCCTCTTTTCCTTTTAATATCTTTTTGATACAAGATGAAGATTAGAAAATCGCAAAAAAAATTATGGGATGTTAGGTGAATGAAAACAAGATTAGAAAAATAAAACTGTTCTTTTGGCGTTTCCACTTACTTTGACCACAATGGAAATATTTGGACGATAAGAGCATATTGATAGAAAATTTCGGGAGTATTGTCACGATCGAGGAGGCGTGGAAAACATTAAAAGATTCAAGAACGGCAAAGGGAGTCATTGATTGCAGCATTAAACATTTCCTTTTTTTTTTCTTTTTCTTTTCACCATAAGCCTTCCATTCCCCCCGTTCATTCGTTCCCATTCTCCTCCCCTCCTCTCTCTCTCTCTCTCTCTATCTCTCTTTCTCTCGTCCTCTTTCTCCGTACAGCGACTATTATTCGGGCGTTAGGCAAATACACAGGAGAGACGACAAGCTCGTCCACGCGTTTTTGTCCTCTGAAAATTCAAATGAGGCAGCGCAGCATATTGCGCTGAATCGAAATTAATGTCACGCAACTAATTATCGCTCGTGAGAGTCATCCTCGTTTCTCTCTCTCTCTCTCCCTCTTCCTCCCTCTCTCTCTCTCGCTCGCTCTTTCTCTCTCTCCTCCTCTTAACCAACGTTCGAGTAACTTTCTTGACATTTGGAGAATTATGATACTCTTAGATCGTTATTTTCGTAAACATAAATACCTTAAATTACACTATGTTCACGATCAAACAGACGAATTTTGTATTTCCACGAATTCTAATATAATTGAAGAAAGCGAATTCCGAAATGGTGGCGAAGCGATTGTGTATACCTTAGACCTGTTTACAGAGAATATTATTGATCTCTCGGCATTCTGAAATTCCTAGGCGATGCGAGCCTCAGAAACCGCGCCAGGATCGGCTGCACAATTGTAGGGCAAAAAGCGCGGAGCTGCGGACCCGCAAGAAATTTCTAATTTGCGGTATAATTAAGGGAGACGACGCAAAAACCATCACGGATTCAGCCTCGCTCTTTGGAAATCGCGAATTCTACCTTGCCGAGTCTGCCTTCGTTGAGTCGTTGCACTTTACCTTCGATCCTCGTTGTTTCCACTTTAATCGACGATCTGATCTTTCTTATTTGCGTTTTACCCTTTTCTTTTTTTCTTTTTCATTGTCTTTTATTTTCTTGCATTTTTCTTGCAAGAATTTTCTTTTTCATTCATCTATAATTTTTACTTAAATGTTAATTATCGTACCTGTTAATTAATTTATTGGACAACTTGTGTTTCAGATACAGTGTGGTTACTACCGAGGAATGGTCGAAATTAACGCAATTTTACGAGGCTGATCACGTTATTAAGATTAAAAAGATCGGTTCGGATTTTAAGACCCAGCCAGGTGAGTAAAGAAAGTTTGAACAAAATATACGTCGATTGTTACTTTGAAAGAAACTTTCAGAATGTTTCTCGATCGATTGATAGTGAGAGAGAGAGGGGGGGGATTGGGTGGGGTGGAAGAGATAGGGAGAAGGGGAAGAAGGAATTTTAAGAGAGTCGCCACCCCATTTAAATCTCTTTCTCTCCTCATCGTGTCATTATTGGTCGGTTGCTTTTGCAAGTGGCGCTTTTTCTGTCGGTTAATTTTCAGGATACTTCTTAATTATAATGAAAGACACTCTCTAGGATCTGTTAGGGAAGTCGAAGGGAGAAGGGAGATTTATGTAAATCAACTGCTAATGTCTTTTGGCATTATTCCTTGGCTTAAGCTTTGGGAGTGAATGAAAGTGAGAGAGAAAGAAGAGGACTCAGTTAGAAGGAAACCGTTTATAGCTACTCGCGCTTATACTCGTACGTTTCCTCCTCACCGTGCTTGTCCGAGAGGGAATATGGGGTGACAGAAAGAAGAGAGAGAGGGAGAGGGAGAGAGAGAGAGGGAGAACATTGGTAACGATCCGACGAGGGACGATCGTTTACATAATGACCCCCGTCGAATTGTACGAAAATGAATTGCCGATAAGATCGAACGGTACTGTAGTGAAATAAAGAGAGATATATAGATAGATAGATATATAGATGGATAGAGATAGAGAGAGAGGGGGGGAGAGTCGTTAATCGAGCGATCGGTCCTTGCCTTCAATCCATTTTGCCGCTTAATTGATACATCGGCACGTTATCAGAATGGAATACTTTTTTTTTGTGTCAGGATTAGAAGGCAATTTTCTCGTCTCTGTAATTATAGGCGACAATGGAGGGGAAAAAAGCAAGTAGAAAGAATAAAAGGAATGTCGAGAATAGGAAAGATTAGGACTCTTTAAATTCTAACATGACAAGCATGACTTGTCATGGCTTAATCTCTAATGTCAAAATATACAATGACGAGTTAAGCTCGTCATGAGATATTTCTGATAGTAAAATAGTATCCATATGAACATTGAATTAAATCATACGTCGATGAGTTAAAAAAAAAAAGAAACAAAGAGAAATCGAAAGGAAAGAAATTAAAAAGAAAAGAAAAAAATAAATAATAAAATAAGCGTTAAAAGTTGTAAAAAATTAATTTCTTGATATCAAATTCGTCGAGTTTTACTCGCTTTATATTTATTAATAGTCAATATATTCATATATAATGACTGTTTATTTTATAAAATACTTTTCGTTAATTAATAAAAATACTGAACAAATAAATAAAAGGTGATAATTCTTTTCGACGAGTCACGTTATTACACACACATTCACACAGACGCGTGCGTGCGTGAAAAATAACCTAAATTAATACATCAAGAAATTGAAAGAAGATAATAGGGACAAAGTAGGTAAGAAGAATGAAAAGAAAAAGGAAAAGAAAAGAAAAAGAAAGGAAAAAAAAACGAAACGAGTGTTAAAAGTTGTAAAGATTAAAAAACGAATAAAAACAAACGAAAAAAGTAAATATAACGAAAGGCAAAAAAGAAAGAAGAAAAAGGATACGTGGGTTAAGTGAGAGAAGAGAAAAAAAGAGGGGTAGGGTAGGCACAGAGTGGCGTGCGATGTACTTTGTCGTCCGTCTGGCAGGCAAATTGGCTTTAGGAAGGAGAAGGAGAGGTGAAAGAGTAAAAGGATGAGGAGATGGAAGAGAAGGACATCCCTGTGGTTTCACGAAGTAGCTACTCGGTTTGGGTTGGCGGCACATAACACGAAGATCTCTAAACATCCCATTGTCTTGTCCGTCTATCGTTCGTGGACTACCCTCTCTTACGGGTTTCCTTTTTTTCATCGACATTTGTCAAGGCACGTTTTTGAACAGTTCCTCGCCGTCCGGCAGGCAGGCAGGTAGGCAAGCTAGGCAGGCAAACAGGCAGGCAAACAGGCAGGCAGGCAGGCAGGCAGACAAGCCAGGCAGGCAGGCAGGCAGGCAGGCAGGCAGGCAGGCAGGCAGGTACCGTCCGCCGTTCTTGACGGCCGACAACAATTTGAATTGCAAACGTGAACGGAACCACCATGCAGAAGCGTTGTTTCGCGTGGCCAGTTCTTTGATTTCGTCAGCTTATCTCGAAACCTTTTTCGACAACTCGATCGAGTTAGTGAATGGAGAATGGAGATGTCTTGTTAGAATTAAAACTTTCATTTCTCCTTCTTTTTTTCTTTTCGTACGTAAGAATTTCCATCTCTTTACGCTGCTACGAAAATTTCCTGGACCTTGTCCTCTAAATTACTCTCTTTACCTCTTGTTATCTCTCTCTCTCTCTTTCTTTCTTTCTCTCTCTTTCTTTCTCTCTCTTTTTTTCTCTCTCTTTATCTCTTCATTTCTCTTTCTCTCTTTCAACGTGTTAGACGAAGAACGACGAGTCCAGAACAAACAGACAATTTAGCTTATTTTAAGGGTACGGTTCGTGCTCTCGAATTTGGTGGGTGAAAGCGGTAGAACGAGTAGAGAGAAAGAAAGAGAGAGAGAGAGAGAGAGAGAGATAGAGAAAAGGGAGGAGGTACGTGGAAGGAGGACAAAAAATCGGTGGTTGCTTTCGGTGACTGATACGGCCCTGACTAACGAGCTTCGGCCGGACGATCGTTCCACTCTTAAAGCCTTGGAGGGTGGTCGTTTCTCTCCATCTCTTTCTTTCTCTTACTCTCCCTCTCTTTCTCTTACACACTCTCCTTCTCTCTCTCTCTCTTTCTCTTTCTCCCTCCCCCATCTCTTCTCTTTCTTTTCTCCCTCTTTCCTGGCGTCTTTCTCGTACACGAGGGCACATTAGGCACCGTCCAACCTCGTATCAATCACCCGACAGTCTGCGGTGCCCTCGTCTAAGCAGCAGCTCAGCAGCTCCTGCCAACTCGTCGAGCACGGAAGGAGAACCGGAGGTGACGCGATTGAATACCACCCTAACCGATGTTGTTGGCCGGTCTTTCTATCTCTCTCTCTCTCATTCGCTATCTTGATGACGATGCCGTCGGAATAGTACCAAGGCAGAAAGAAATGTTTCTCATAGGAGAACACACTCGGTTAATGGTCTAGTGGCAAAAGACGATCGACGACTTAACGAGGAACGTTGATCCGGAACGTATAGTATGCCATGAGTTCTTTTGAAATAGAACCGTGACAGGATATTACGATTATCAGCATCTAACATTTGCTCTTACGGAACAATATGCATGTTCGAGACATATAACATTTCTTTTTAACGCATTATTTTATTATTATCATATCAATATTTTTTGTTCTCTTTTCTTTTTCTTCTTCGTTTGTCGATAACCATACTTATAACTTAAAGTATAACTTTCGATCATAAAATAAATATGATCATTTAATCTCTAGAGTTTAATCTTTAATTTAATCTCTAAAAAAAATAATGTACGGTTTATATATTTTTTCTTTCTATCTTTTTTTTTTTTTTTTATTTTTTTATTGTATTCATTTGGTATAGTTGATCACGCCAAATGGCGTCACGTTCATCACAGCAACGTAAACAATTTCGTCAATTGGCATTATTTGTAATGATTGTGTTAAGGGATATCGATTACTTTTCGTTCAAGAATATATTATACGTAATTGTAATGAAAGAGAAAAGGAAAGAAAAAAGATTTATACTTGAATTTACATTGTCAACGATTAATTTTCGAATGCTTAAGCACTCGAGACAGGTTGGAACGCGTTTACGAAATGTTTTCCTCGAAGTCACTCTTTATATGCAATTAAAAGCGATTCTGAAAACTTTGCGCCGTTGCGTACGGTGTTTCGATTCTCCGAACGACGCTCGTAAATATCGCTTAGGCGCCAGGCTGTGCTACAAATCAGGCGTGTCCGTAGCTACGGTACTGTGTCTGTATCGCAAAACCAGGAGAACCAACGGACACACAGAGAGATAGAAACTACGGAAGAGAAAAAGATATAGAGATATAACTAGAGCTCGAGATAGAGATAGAGATAGAGATAGATAGAGGTGGTCGGTCTCGAATTAATATTCGGACGGCGATTTAGATTTAGAACACGAATTTGCTGATTAGTTTCCTACAAGGGAGAATGTGGTCGCTTCAGTTGCACTCCTTCACTTGGACGTTAAGCTGTAATGGTGGTGGTTGTGGTGGTGGTGGTGGTGGTACTAGTGGCAGTGGTAGTGATAGTGGTGGTGGAAGATGGGAGGAGGGGGAAAGGGAATACGTTTTCGAGTCGAGATTTAGATTCCTGAGAGAGGGTTGGGGTCTTAGCAGGGGTCAAACGCTTCAGGAGAGACATTTGTTAGTTCTCTCTCCCTTTTCTGCGACAAGTGCGCCGGACACGTCTTAATATATGCATCCTATGTAGCAATGAACACGCCTTTATACAAATTGTGTTCGTAGTTTCCTTCTATAATACACCATCGTTATTTTCTTCTAATATATTCTGATTGATATTGATAACTTAAAATGGATTTTGAAAAGTTATAGCGAATCATCGATATCAGGAAATTGTGAATATAAATGTTTTTTTTTTACGTTTTCTAAGAAATACCTTTTCTGTACATAGGTGATTAAAACGCGATAGGAGAAATAAAAGTACATATATTGTTTTCTTTCTCATAGGGCGAAAAAGTAATTTCGAGTAGGTAATCGCAAGAGAAAGGAAGAAAATCGAGCAGGAGATATTTCGTTGGGTCGAATTAGCAGCGTCGAGTCCTAAACGTGGCACACGAACGCTCCCCTCCCTCATCCAACCTTCTTCTTGGTCCTTCTCATCTCTTATCCTGCAGGAGATCCCCACTTGTCCGTGCTCAACGAGGGATCCTTTTCCTCCAGGATTAAATGGAGCGCCTAGATGACCGATGCTCGGTCCTGCGGACTCTCGAGTGTGGAATAAGGGGGGGTTTGGAAAACAAGATAAAACAAGGATAAAGCTCGCTTAGGCTCTATCTACTCTCTTTTCGTCGGCTTTTCTCAAAGTGTCACGTGCCTGCGTAAAAACAAAAGATTCTTTGACGGTACTCATTGGTTCGTAGCGAGAGGATACACATTTTATTTATTTATTCTCTCATTTCGTTCTCTGAAAAATTAGATTTTCTTTCTTCTTTTTCTTTTTTTTTTGTTTTATTCGCTTTAACAATTTGTTTCTTAAAAATGTTACACACATATTAACAATTCGAACAAATTATTCTAATGAAAATTGGAAAATTTTCTAGTAAAAAAGAAAGAAAAAAGGAATTAAAATAGAAAACGCTTGCAGAATGTTACAATAAGGAATATCACGATCGTCATTTAAAAGTTCGAAACAATGGGCATAAGCAGTTTAATTAGAAATTACATAGATCGATCGAGTGTCTCGTTGCGTTCTTCGCATCGAAAGTTGGTTTTCTGAGTTTGTTTTTTCTCTCTCTTTTTTTTTTTTCGTTTTTCTCTGTCCCTCTCCCTCCCTTACTCCATCATCTTGGAAGGTGTTTTCTGCAGATTCCGTTTGCAGATTCAAGAGGAGCGACATGCGTAATACCGCATTAAGCTCCGATTACACGTGTATATGTAAGGTTCCGACTTCATTGTCATCTAAGAGGATTACCTTTCGACTTTGTTGTGGCACTCGAAGACGTTCGTTAGCGAAATCATTATTACCACACGGTGATCTCTCCTTCCTTTCTTCGACGAAAACGCGAAGCTTACGGTATCCTTAAGTAACTTCTGAGTTTCTCTGTTAAACGAACCAAAGTCGTTTTTACTTCAACCCTTCTTCCTCTTTTTTCCAATTTTTTTTTTCTTTTTTTTTTATCTTATCTATGATTAGGAAAAATAATTTAAACGAATTAAGTCGATATTTGCGAAATTCTTATCTGAAGTACTTGTGAAACTCTTTTCTTTATTTTATCATTAATATTCTTATTAATAAATGATAAATAATTTCGTAAGATAAATGATATATACATATATATATATATATATATATATATATATATATACATTTATATATTTTTATTTATATATTTTGATTAGTATTTATAAGAAAATATCGGTACGTAATATAAATTGTCAGTATAAATAATTAAGTTTTTAGGATTTGAGTCTATGATTTATTCTAAACGCCGACCAACTATTTAATATAATTATAAATTTTTATATTTACAAATATTTTGATTGAAATACTGACTGTTTTTGTATTAATCGATGTAATACTGACTACTTATATTAAATATTGATTATTTATTTTATATACTAATTAAAATTTTGTTTGAAATACTGACTTAATAAATAGCTGTACATTATAAAATCACGTTTACTATTTTTTTTTTTTTTTTTTTTTTTTTTTTTTTTTTTTTTAAAGAAATGATATAAGAATTCAGATAAATATTTACAGGGAAAAAGCATCAATCTTTTATTCACGTGTTCGTTCCAGAGTTATGAATGAAAGTCATACGGTCCTTTTAATATAATATCACCTGCCAGTCATGTCCTTTTCTTTTCTTAATGTGCATTCGATTATGATAGAAGGCATTGCAGAATTTTTGTAGATTAGATTAATCGTAGCTGAATGATCATGATTTCTCTCATAGTATGTTTTCTTTTTAGAAAAAAAAAAACGATTTCCAAAAATAATGAATTCGTCTTTGATTTTTCAAAGAGAAACAAAAAAAAAGAAATTACCACTTCATTACAATTTAATTTAATTTTATAGCAGCCGCAGGTACATACTTAGCGTTTGTAATCTCTTAATAATTTTTGTTACACCACATGGATACAAATTTTGAAAATAGATCCGAACAGTTAACTGGTTAAGCGATCGGTTTGTTAATAGTCAGTACTTTTTAAAGATAATATACTATTGTTTGAAGATAATAAAAAAAAAAAGAAGAAAAAAAAACAGAAAAAAAAACATGTGTTTATCTATAGAATACGATGTTCGAAGAATTTCAAGTGGCACGCGCGTCATTACTTTTACGACTTTCTCAATTTCTAAGCATCGGCCTTTCTTTTTCTTTTTCCTTCCTTTTTTTTTCTTCTTTCTTCAGCATCACATTAATCACCTCGCCGGATGACGCGACAGACCCCTTCGGATCGCGTTTCGTGCTCCGAGGCGTTCGCCAACGACCATTCTTGCTTTTCGTCTAACCGTGACGATCGTTCGTTTTTTTTCTCTCTCTTTCGCCAATTTTTACCGTCCACGATGCGCTGCTGCTTCTCTTTTCGTTCCTACCCTAATATAACTCCGGTCTTTCACGCTTCCGTGCCAGAGTAATTCCCAATATGGGATCTTGGCTTCTTAACTTTTATAGTAGCCGAGTGTCCTCTTGATTTGTCGAATATAATCAGTCTAGGTTTATATGAAAATTGAGGGCATAGATTTGTTTCCTTTTTTTTTTTCTTTTTTTTCCTCATTACTTTTGTCACGTTTTTAATTCTAGTACATACCTATTTGAATTTAAGTTTAAGTCTTCGATCTATTTTTCAATTTTTCATGGATACTCGATTCTCTTATTTCTTTCTCTCTTTTTTTTTTATTTTTTTATTATTATTTTTTTGTTTATAGAATAAATTTCTAAATAGTTAAGTAATTTAATCTGTCTATAATTCAATTTCTTTCTTAATACTCTTATTAAGATACAAATATTTCATTTATAATAAACAAAGAAAGATGTTTAATATAAAGAAGTACAAATTAAATTTTATGATAGTAGTAAAATAATGTGTAAAGAAAAAAGAAAGAAAAAAAAATTAGTATAGGCATCTAACATAAGTATGTGATGTTAATGTTACATGGCGTTATAGCGAGTATTCATTTCAAATTGTACGATTTTATTATATTTTTAATCTCAAGATATTATCTTACACTTTATTAAGGTTTCGTATACATTTTTCTCAGAACGATATTCTATCGACAAGAACTTCTCCCCAATCGTCCTATTCCTCCTCTTATTCTTCTTCTTCTTCTTCTAAACTAGATTCGTTCAAATCGAAATCGGATCGAAGTTGTAGCAAAAGTTTGGTCGTTCACTGTTAAGCTACGATTCCATTCGGCACGAGCCAGGATTCTCGTTGAGCGGCTTTTCCTTGAGCGAGAGGATAAAATCCTTAGGAATCGACCCTTCCTCGAACCCGCGAAACTTCTCCGTTCGATCTCCAGCCAAGTTTTTGCTTCGTTTCGACTACCGTTTATGGTTTGACTGCTCTCCGATGGCACTTTAGGGAAATACATGGTTGCTTAGAACGAGCAACCGGTGGACTCTCCATTGTGTATCGTTCGTCAATAAACCTCAGTCTAGAGGTTCGTCTAGTTTGAACTGACTCTTTGGAGATCGTTTATGGTCTCTCGGTATATCGTAAAGTCGAATGTGGACTGATGATGTCTTTCAACGATAAAGATAAATACCTAAATAGGTTTCACTAAATATCTTCAATATTAACCTCTTCGTTGTCGTACGTCGTTAATGTCAACTCGACATCCTTTTACAGCGAGTCCTAATGTCGAGTTAATTACACGAATTGTAAAAATACTTGGTATAAATATGTCTTGTTCTTCTGTTAATTAAGTTGATAAAATATAATTAACGTAGAAATTACTCAACGAAAATGCTCAACCAGCGATCGTTACGAATCGAATGAAACGAAAAAAAAAAGCGGCGAGAATAACTCGAATCGCAAATGAGATTAAATAAAATGGATTAACAGAAATAAGACATGTTAAAATCCATCGATTTTCATTGATCGAAATCTGTATTACGAAACTGACACGTGTTTTTTGCGATGATAATCCTCATAGGTAGCTCTCGGTGTCATGGCACGTTTCACGGTCCTTTCGATATCGGTGCTCACGTCGGTAATTAGAAGGCTATGGGGGTGGACGGACATTCGAATTCATTTGGGGTCGACTCGCAGGGTGACTACCAACCAACGTTGGTACGGTATTCCTATAGCCGAACCTCTTTCCTTCCTTCCTTCCTTCCTTCCTTCCTTCCTTCCTTCCTTCCTTCCTTCCTACCTACCCCCTTCCTTCTTCCCTTTCTCTAACAACCCTTGGAAAACTGTCTGAACATGACGTAACGCTCCTGAGAGGCGACGGCCTCCAAGCCGATGCTTTTTGCGCTGTCCGGCGAGCAACAATGGCTGCTTCTTATGGTGCCCTGGTCACCGTATATTATTAATTACTGTATTAATCTCGGCCGCCGCAAGCAATCTATTATACATGGGATAAGAGCTACCATCTCGCCATCAGCGCTTTCCACCCACACTTATACACGTGGACGCACGAATTAACGTTGCTCTTCGACTTTATAACTTTCTCCTCTCTCTCTCTCTCTCTCTCTCTCTCTCTCTCTCTCTCTCTCTCTCTCTCTCTCTCTCTCTCTCTCTCTCTCTCTCTCTCTCTATCTCTCTCTCTCTTTCTCTTTCTTTTTCATTCTTGAGGGTCATCGATCGAATCTAAGCAGCAGTATCAATAATAGCAACGTCAGAGGGCAAAGAGTTCTCTCTCTCTCTCTCTCTCTCTCTCTCTTTCTTTCTCGGGTCAACAAATTATAAATTACAAATTTGAAGGGATCACCTTGATGAAATTTCAAGATACAATTTAATTAGGATAGGATTAGTAAGGATAACAAACTTTTACAACTTCTTTTTTTTTTTGTTTTGTT
>NC_060956.1:6905498-6917998 GCF_910589235.1 Vespa crabro | reverse complement strand
TTTCTTTTCCTTATTAGAGTACCTACTTCTTTTGTTCTATTTTATCAATACCGAGATAACATTGATATTATCTTATTTTTCGAATAATACAAATTAATTTATTACGAGAGAATGATTTTGTTCTTCGTCTTATTGTTGATGTTGTTGTTATTGTTGTTATTGTTGTTATTTATTTCTTTGTTTAGACGATGCAAATTTGCGGCGCTGGACCATACGATCAGCATCTTATGTTGGGTGAACACGAGCTTACCGATCACAGTCAAAGTTTGGCGGCTCTTGGGATATTTCCAGGAGCATTATTGACTTTAAAGGTGAGTTGAATTTTTTCGTAAAAATGAATTAGAGAGAGAGAGAGAGAGAGAGAGAGAGAGAGAGAGAGAGAGAGAGAGAGAGAGAGAGAGAATTTTAACGTTAGAAATTTTATATATTTATATGTATATGTATCTAACTATTTGAATCATTTTATATCGATTTAAATTGAATGGACCATATAAAACGATTTTCTTATATAATAAGAAAAGTATTTGAATTGGCGCGTAATGTTCGAATGAAGTGTCGCCAGAACGATACGTTTGTTTTGCTCGAAGACAAGAACAGTGACAAAGAGATGCAATTTAGATTTAAGATCTAGCGACCGTTTCCCTTAAGCCCAAGACAATGGATAAGTAACGCCGGCAATGGTCGAAGATAACGCTAAGAGCGACGTTCTCGTTTTGGGATTAACTTGAAACGCCTTACTTGAGATTAGAAGCGTTAATTGGACTTACCACTCGAGAAATCGGAACCGTTAAGATTTCCCATTGAGGCTACGAAAGAGTTCGTTTGTCTTGGATAGATCTACTTAATTATAGCTATTTCTGTATCTAAGAGGAACTAATGTATTTTGAATGCAATAACGTGATAATATTTTATTTTCAAGAATCGTCGGGGTAATGTTGGAATTTTTCATTATTTTATATCCAAATAAATAACACAAACAATAGTATTTTCTGTTTATACTTTTTATAAATATTTCTTTTTTTTTCTTTTTTTTCTTTTACATAACATATGGATATGTAATTATTAGGTATAATATTAGGTGTAATAATAATAAAAAATAATACTACATAGTACAGTATTTGTCTAGAATCAATAAGTAATGTTGAAAATTTTCAAATATAAATAAAATAATATAAAATAAAGTAAAATAAATAAAGAAGAAATTTTTTATTAAATATATATATATATATATATTAATATAGTTAGATATATATATATATATAAATATTTATATATTTAGATATATATATTTATATATTAATATAATAATATATATATTTAAATATAAAATTAACCAATGCAACACATTGGTCAATCTAATGCAATCTCAAACTTATATATATATATATATGTATCAGATTGACATTTGTATTTTAAAAAAGTCTGTTAAAATCAATATTGATCATATACGATGTCACCACCGCAAAAAAAAAAGAGGAAAGAAAGAAAGAAAAAGGGAAAAAGAAAGGATTGACAATTCCGTTCGATGGATAATATCGATTTTGATTGCAACTGAGAGATGAGATCTCGATGTGGAATTGGTATTAGATTTCTTTCTCTTTCATTTTTTTTTTTTTTTTTCATTTTTTTTTTTTTTTTTTTGTTACTTTATCTCAGACTGACCACGCGTATACATCTTCTCGGTGAAAATTCAACGGACATCATTCGTTAGCTTGGTCTGGTTTAGTTTGATTTGGTTTGGTTTGATTTGGTTGATTTGCCCGTCGAAGACGAAGACTAAGGCGAAGGCGAAAACGAAGACGAAGACGAAAACGAAGACGACGACGACGTTCTTGGGCTTTTTGTCGATTAAAAAGTGCGACCGAGCGCACTCCCGCGATGTTCGAGCGGTCGTTGAGCGATTCCTCAGCGAGAGAAAAATTCTCTCTCTCTCTCTCTCTCTCTCTCTTCTTCTTCGGTTCGTTTCGTTTCGTTCGACGACGGCGGCGCTCGTCGTTGGAATAATTTCAGCATTCCGTCGCATTCCTCCGTTCACAGTCGACTGATTTTATGAAAGCGAGTCGAACGAGTCGAGCGAGAGAGCGGCACTCGCCACTCGAAGACTTTAAAACCGTTAACTTGTGACGTGCCTTCTCTCTCTCTCTCTCCCTTTCTCTCTCTCTCTTTCTTTCTCTCTTTCTCTCTTTCTTTTTTTCTTTTCTTTTCTTTTTTTTTCTCTTTTAAGAGAGAAAGAGAATTACGAGCAAGCATCGCCTCTCATCTCCCGACTAGTTTACAGGCTGTGGTTACACTAGCTGCGAATTATAATCGGCAACCGCCTTACCTTACCTTGCTTTGACTTGCCTTGCCTTGCCTTGCCTTGTCTTACCTTGCTTTGCCTTGCCTTGCCTTGCCTTGCTTTGCCTTGCCTTGCCTTGCCTTGCCTTGCCATGCCGTGGAGAATTCAACGTAGACCTCTCGACTACACCTGGAAATCGTTTCGCCGATTTTAAACGCTCCACCGATCTCACGTTGACCTGAAAACTGCCGTCCGATATTATTTTCTTTTATCTTTCATTTTTTTTCTCTCTTTCTTTTTCTCTCTCTCTCTCCCCCCCCCCTCTCTATCTCTATCTCTATCTCTCTCTCTTTCTCTTTCTCTCTTTCTGTTTCTTTCTCTGTTTGTCTCTCTCTCTCTCTCTCTCTCTCTCTCTCTCTGTATTTTTTTTTCTTCTTGATCATTATCCCAAGTAATCTATTTTTATCATGATACTAAAATCAATTATATCATATGACCGTTACATCCTATCAGATATTAATTAATAATATTAAATGTATTTTAATTGAGTTGATTAATTATGTTTATCTTTCTTATATATCTATTATTATAAATCATTCAACAATTTGTTATTTTGGAAAGTGTTGTAAGATATACTGTTTGTGGATGGTCAATATAGACGTATATTATCCGCATACGATATTTAAGTATACGATTCGATAGAATGTAACGATGACAAACAAGCCTTTTGCGGAATAAGTTTTATGCCCTTTAACGGCCTATTTACGATCGTAGTTAAAACGAGCTTGAAAAAAATTGGGGTAGAGTAAGGAATATAATCGTGAGGTTAGTCGATTCCGTTGAAAAAAGATCGAGTTAAAGAGATTCCAATGGTTGAAGCTTAAGAAAAGAGGAAGAGGAGTCTGTAAAGTCGGATGCTCGTTAGATGAGATCCAATGCCAGATCGTAAAGATCATTGGGTAGTTATCTCGGGTAAACGTAAAACGTGAAAGACTTTTAAAGGATAAATTCGTAAGATTCGTGGAATCGAATGCATAGAAATCTTTTCTTCTTCTTCTTCTTTTTTTCTTCTTTCTTACTTTTTTATATATGTATTATTACTTATTTACTTTTTTATTTATTTATATTTATCTCGAATGATCAGAATGATTTTCTGACTTGTACCTACATATATCTATCTATCTATTCAACGATGAGACAAAGTCCGAGTTGTAAAAGCACCGTGAAGCTGTTCTCTGCAGCGAGAGCTATGTCTGTCCTTGATCCTGAGCTACCGATCGGATATCAGGGAACACAATGACCAGGATGACTTGCAAGGGGATCGCCGATCGAACTTCTTGCTAGATATTAAATATCGCATCGTCATTCTTCGCGCAATTCAAGGTCACGCTTACAAAATTGATATATCTTTGCCATCTACGTCCACCTTACTTTAATCTTTTTTTTTTCGTTTTCTTTTTTCTTTCTTTTTCTTTTTTTTTTTCTTTTTTTTTTCCTTTTTTTTTTTACGTTAATGGATACAGATTAACGAGTTTAACCATATAGGTATACTTACTTGCTTAACCAGCAATAGGTGTTCTTATTTCTATCGCTAACCGGAATAACGATTTCGTATGCTCTTTTACAAGGACATGGATATTATTCATTTGAAAAGAAAACTTTAATTGTACTTGAAACATTTCGATTTCAAAATTATTGAGTTCCAACGATAGTTTGAGAAATATATATATATATATATATATATATATATATATATATATATATATATCTACGTACATAGAGAACAGGTATATATATATATATTTTTTTTTTCTTAAATTAATCCTTATCGCTCCCATATGGATAGTAATGATCCTAATAGAATTATATATTCATTCGTTCCCTTCTTTTTTATTTTTACGAATAAGCAAACAATCCCTTTAAAAATAGTAATAACACCTAAAGCACATTAAAATTCATTGATCTTGATATTTCTTTGGAATTTCCTTACGAACATGTTATTATTATCCTTGAAAGCGTAATAATGGATGTGTATGTTTATGCATGGATTATATAAAAATTATATGATCAAAAGAATTGATAGAGAAAAGGAGGGAATGAGAGAGAGAGAGAGAGAGAGAGAGGGAGAGAGAGAGAGAGAGAAATGGAAGATGCGTCTCTTTGGAAGACAGTCGAGCATTAGAGGCGATAATAACGACAAGAAGCAATATCGTTTGGTACAAAGTCAGCTCGTTCTCTTCCCTTCACTTTTCCCCATTTTTTTGCAATTCCTCGTCGGTGTGCTCTTCATGGCTGATCGAGCGGAGTCTTTAGAGTCGGTCCGTCGAGTCTCCAACGGGCGGCACCCGCGTTTGATGTCGTGTGACGAATGTCCGCGTTGGACGCGCTCTTCTCTCTCTCTCTCTCTCTCTCTCTCTCTCTTTCTGATCTTCCTCGTCGGTCTTCGCTACTTTTCTTCCTCTCTTTTTCTCTCTTACGCGCGCTCTGGTAAAAGAGAGAGAGAGAGAGAGAGAGAGAGAGAGAGAGACCGAGAGAGATCGAGAGAGAATCCCGTATTACGGAGTCCCTCTCTCTCTCTTTCTCTCTCTCTCTCTCTCTCTCTCTCTTCGTAGCAAGCCCCAGCAACTCTACCTTGCCAACAGAAAATTGGAAACATCCGATAGGGGCTTTTATACTCACAACCCGAAGCTACACAGTAAAAAGGAAGAGGCGCGAGGCTGGAACCGAAAAATAAGTCGATCGATCGATTCGCGTGGCTGCTGCTGCCGCCGCGCGACGTTCATCCGCATCGTTTGCCTGAGTAATTCCTTCCTTCCTTCCTCTCTTTCTTCCTTTCTTCTTTCCTTTCTTCCTTCCTTTCTTCCTTCCTTTCTTCCTTCTTTTCTTCCTTCCTTCCTTACTTTCTTTCTTTCTTCCTTCTTCCCTTCATGCGTTCTCTTCTACGTTTGATATCAATGTACAACTCGTATTGTCGTTGTATTAAGTTGGACCATTTGGAGACTTTAATGCCGCGTTTGGATCGTCCTTAGAAATGAATCTTTAATTAAATCATTTTGATTATAGTCTTAATAATAGTTTATAGTGAAATATTTATATAGATCTGTGTCTATAATTTCATTTACTTTTACGTGATTTTTGATCTTGAAGAAATTCTTCGAGAAAATTGATGAACGTCATTTCTATTCAAACGAATACATTTCCTTGAGATTTCCCTTTTACGATTCTAACAAATCGTGATTCATTTTTGTGAATCGATGAAACTCAACGAATTCCAATAGCGTCATCGATCGTCCTTAGTCCTTTTCTACGTGGATTCTCCGGTAACGAGGAGGAGGATGACCGAGTCCAAGGAAAGGGTCCCTCCCCCCGCCGACCCCCCACCCTTATTGGAGCCTTCGTCGAGGAATTTCGCGAACGAAATTCCGTGAAATTTCGCGGTACCCTTCGGGAACATTTCTTCCAAACAGCAGCGCCATCTTCTCTTTCTTCCTTTATATCTTTTCTTCCTCAAGCAATGTTTCTACGAGCAAGAAACTCACACTGACACGAGAGATACCACGTGGTTCCTTCTCGATTCCTTTTACTCTCTCGTATTTTACTCTTCTCCAATTCTTTCTACCTTGCTAAACGAGAAGAAAAGATTCAAGTGTGTATGTGTATGTGTACATACATACGTACATACATACGTACATACATACATACATACATACATACATATATATATGTATATATATATATATGTATATTTATCTTTTTCTTTGCATTCTTCATCATTTGTTTTCATCTAAAGATAAACAGAAACGATAAATATACATAATTTACTCACGGTATAGATAATATCGATGATTACGGAAGAAAGTATCTTCGAAGGAAGATATCTTAAATGTCTTTAAAACTTAGAGAGATAAATATATATTCAATATCGTTCGAATATAATTCGAATTTGTATCGTATCATTGATATATTTTTTATTTTTTACGAGCTCCTTGCTCGAATCGATTTCTTCTTTTCTTTTTCTTCTTTCTTCTTTCTTCTTTATTAGCGACAAAAAGGTACTAATTGTTGTAACTATATATACTTGATGGGTACCATCTTCGAATTAACGATCTTTTTCTGATCTCTCAAGCATCTTCATCATCCGTACACCTGAGAAGGCAGACAGATGCGAGGCCAAGGGTCGTTGGTCACTAATTACGCGCAGAACAATTAGCACAGCTCTCTACTGTTCAGATTTAATTGTTCAGACCGAGGATGGAGCAACGCGATCGCGGAAAGTTGACTTTTCCTTTGGCCCTCGTCATAAGATCGACTTTTTTCGATACCAGATTCCACAAAGTCCTTCTTCCGACTTTTCTTTATCGTCTCGTCTCGTCTCGTTTCGTTTCGTTTCGTTTCGTTTCGTTTCGTTTCGTTTCGTTTTATCCCTCCTCGTCTCACTTCCTCTTGTCCATTCTGCTTTCGTCTCGTTTAGGAGAAGAACGTTTGGCCGATCTGTCTATGTATATGTTGCTTGGTATTTCTGGAATTTGCAATTTCATTCGTTCTATGGAATTTGTACGACTTTTAGAAATATTTTACTGCGTCTAATATTCTTGTTAGCGTTAGAAAATTGTGTTCAGTTCAATTCTAAGTATACATACATAAATATATACATACATACATACATACATACATACATACATACATACATACATACATACATACATACATACATACATACATATATACATACATACTTACATAAATACTTACAATACATACATACATACATACATACATATATATATATATATACATGTATATAATATATTGTGTATATACATATAATATACATATATATATATATATATATATATATATATATATATATATATATACATACATATACACACATATATATATAGTCACGAGTGCAATCCAAAGTAAATCTGTTTTACTTCGATAAGTATAGTGAATGATCGATAATAATCTTGATAGTTATCAATTTATCGAGTTATTAATTGTATACACACATATACACACACATATATATGAATAGATATATGTGTGTGTACATATATATATATATATAATAAGTGCAGTTAAAAATAAAAAAATCTCATTGATTTCGATAACGATTGATATACTATCTATGGTTATTAATCCAATCAGATTATCAATTTTTCTAACAATGTTCTTCAACAATCTAACACGATCTAATAATTGAAATCTAATCTAATTACACTCAAAGATAATCATATAAAAGTATTTTATTATCGTTACGATAAATCATGTCACGACGATTAGATCGAAATTTTGTTCTTTCTTACCTAAAGACCGGTAGCATCGTGTCAGGATCCGGTCGGGAGTCCTATAATTATTGCCTTTAATAACGGATCTTACCGCGAAGGATAAGATCGATGGAAGGGTCTTCCCTTTCCCGTTCCCGTTCCCTTTACTCTTCCCCTTCCAAAAAGGTAGAGGATTCTTCGGAAGGAAGGATCCTTTGCTGCCGACCGAGCGTTCTCTCTGTCTCTCTCTCCCCACCCTCTCTCTCTCTCTCTCTATATATATATATATATATATATATATTTCTCTTTTTCTCTCTCTCTTTCTATCTCTTTCTCTGCACCTGACCGGTCGGCCCACTCGGAAATAAATCAATTAAGCCGATGCAGATCTAAACGGCATCGTCATCGTCATCGACTTCGTTTCTCCACGCGCTGGAAATAACCTAACGTTCTTCGAGCCTTTTCATCTAGAAGGTCGAAACATCAAATTTTTCTCTCTTTCTTCAATCTTTTCTTATTTTATTCCATACAACGTACAATCAAATTGTATACCTTTTTCTTCTTTTTTTTTTTTTTTTTTTTTTTTTTTTTTTTTTTTTTTTTTTTTTGAAAATTTCTATTGTCTTGATACGAAGGATATTTTTCTTTTATTATTTTTCTTTTTTTCCTTCTTTTTCTCATTTTTCTAATCTCGCAATTATTCACGTGTTTTATCATACGTGTTTTCACTCGGACATTCTTCTTCGTAGAAATCGATCGATCTATCTTAATAAACGTTTTTATCAGGTTTTTACGATTAAAAATTCAGTCGAAAGATAATTCGAAAATATTTGCGTGCTCCGTACGACATTTGATTTGTTCGTGCGATTCTATGTATTAATTGTTAGACATGTATATATCTTGAAAAACGTTTGCATAAGCCTGCGATATTATTTATGACAAAAAATATTTTAGATCAGGACGATTAGGCCAATACCGTGCTGTGTAATCGATTCGATCTAATCGTTTTTTTCTTCTTTTTTTTTGTCTTCTTCCTTTTTTTTTTCCTTTCTTTTTTGTTTCTTTTTAATAAAACTGCCGACGTCGCTCATTTGCCTATGCATATACCTAAAGTCGTTTATAATATTAACATTTCACGGTTAAATTCCCTTATTTCACGTAGTATCATATTTTATGTATGATATCAAAGCGATCAGAACGCGCAAACGTAAACGATAACGATCGTTTAACATCATTTTCTACTTCTCCTCTTTGATTCAAATAACAGAGAGGGAGGGCGAAGAGTAGAAAGAGAAGGAGATGCCATGAATTTTTCGGGGACGCTTACCCAATTCCCAGCTGCGTCCTATATGAGATTCGTCCCTAGCATACGAGATTTTTTTTATCATATTCTCTCTCTCTCTCTCTCTCTCTCTCTTTCTCTCTTTCTTTGTCTGTCTGTATGTCCGTCCGTCTGTCTGTCTATCTCTCTCTACTTCTCCCTTCTTTTTCTCGGTCCAATTTTTTTCTTCTTTCTTTTTTCGTTTTTTCTTCCTTTCTTTCTCTTTTTTTTGTTCTCCTCTTTTTTCTTTTGCAAAACTTTTCCTTTTCGGACACTCGCGATTCTCGGCTCCTAGGCGAGCCTAAGTTAATATTAATAGGGATATTTATGGGCCGTGGGTCAGTCGTGGTCACAACCAGTGTGGCTAGAGAACTAGCGATAAAAGAAAATCTGAAAATGCCATGATTTATGATCCCTCCTTCTCTCCTCCTCTCTTCCTTTACTCTTCGGCACCCTTAAACGCTGAATAAGTTATGGTCCGTAGCCGCGAGCCACGCTGCCCATAACTCCGACTATGCCTATCGTATATTGACTATGGTTTATCGAGTAACGAAAGTGCGCGTATAATCATATTTAATTATAATTTTCTATTTAATAAAGAATATTCTATATACGTTCAAATGATATATTGCTAAGACGCTATTATAACATACAAAAAAATAATATGATTTTGTATTCGTTTTTTTAATATTTTTCAGAATAGAATTTATTTTATAAAATAAAATAAATAGATATCTAATATATCCATCATTTTAGGACGTACTTTATATATATATATATATATATATATATATATATAGTATAAAATAAATATAGTAAAAAGAAGTATATATAGTAAAAAGAACACACACACACACACACATATATATATATATATATATTATATAATATATATTATATATTATATAAATACACGTAATTATATAATATATATACACGTATATAATTAATATAATTAATAAATACATATTATATTTATATATATATAAATGAAGGCATAAATGTATAAAAATGCACGCGGTGTATGTATACACAATACATGACTATGTATCATCCATTCAAAGCGTTCAAGCCATGTAAGTTTCAATGGTATCCATATTCTACCCACTTGATGCCTCCTTCCTCAGTCATCCTAAGCAGCAACAACTAAGCTTCTGTTTGTTGATGCAAACCTCGTCACAACCGGCCCCGATCAACTACCGCCCACCAAGCACTGCTTTCAGATTAACCTTCTCGATGACTCTCTCCTTCTCTTCTTCTTCTTCTTCTTCTTCTTCTCATTCTTCTTCTTCTTCTTCTTCTTCTTCTTCTTCTTCTTCTTCTTCTTCTTCTTCTTCTTCTTCTTCTTCTTCTTCTTCTTCTTCTTCTTCTTCTTCTTTTCCGCCTAGAGACTTCGTCTTTTTCTTCTTGTTCTCTGTCGAGGGACATGTGGCGTGCCAGAACGGCATCGTGCTTGCGGCTGCGGGAGAGCTCGAAGTAACCAAGAGAGAGAAAGCGAGAGAGAGAGAGAGACAGAAAGAGAGAGAGAGAGAGAGAGAGAGAAAGAGAGAGTGAAGGAGGGAAAGAGAGAGAAACATACTTTATTACGTACGTCTGAGAGTATTCTTCCAAGTATTCCACTATATTCCTATATCTCTTATGGTATACATCGACAAATTATTTTATTCTCTTTTTTTCTTTCTCTCTCTCTCTCTCTCTCTCTCTCTCTCTCTTTTTCTCTTTCTATCTCTTTCTCTTTCTTTCTATGAAACATTCGAATAACTTAAATCTCTCGTTCATATTGAATTAAGTATAATGTTTATTTTCCTCTACCTTGACCACTTGTTCCTTTTCTTCTTTTTTTTTCTTTCTTCTTGTTCTTGTTCTTCTTCTTCTTCTTCTTCTTCTTCTTCATCTTCTCGTTCGTTTAATCTCTTGTAAATTCTTCGCATCGTTTATCAATCGAGAACATTAACTTTGAATATTTCGGTCGTATTAGTTAAGAAGGTTGATCGTAAAAGTAAATGAAACAGATCGTAAAATGGACTATATCCGGTTCGGTATAAAACTCGATATACTTTTACGAGTGTTTGGATTATCGCGATAGTCCTCGTCTTAAGTTAGCTCTCCTTGAAGGTAAAGGAAAAATATCTACCATCTTCTCGGGTATAGTTAGAAAAACTTGAACGTTCGCGCCCTGAAATCCCTGACATAATAATATCGTACGTATTGAGAGAACGAATACTTTTTAAAGAGAGCGAGAAAAGAGAGAGAGAGAGAAAGAGAGAAAGAGAGAAAGAGAGAGAGAGAGAGAGAGAGAGAGAGAGAGAGAGAGAGAGAGAGAGAGAGAGAGAGAATGCTTTTATGACGTTCACGAAACGCACAGCGGATATTTATGGTTGCGTACACGTGTTCCCACATACACTCCGATCTATATTTGGCTGGGATGGTAACCCTGAATTCCTCCGTCTCTTCGAGTCTCTCTCTCTCTCTCTCTCTCTCTCTCTCTCTCTCTCTCTCTCTCTATCTTACTCTTTTTTCTCTCTCTGTCTCTCTCTCTCTCTCTCTCTCTCTATCTTACTCTTTTTTCTCTCTCATACTCATTCTTGTACGTACACGCACTTGTGAACCGTGCGGTATGGCAGCCTCTACAGGTTGTTGCTTCGAACAAGTGGTCTTGAATACGTATTGATATTAACAGACCCGTTGTTCTCGTTAATATTCTTAAATAAACAAACTTTTCTACTGACATATAATAACGAAATTATGCGTGTAAGTAAGTTTGTAATTCTCAAATGTGTTTACTCGAGAGTTACTCGTAATAGATATTCATTAGTTTCATCAGTCGAATTATTCCTTTGATAAAGTTTCAATAACAAGAATCAAGAGGGTTGTGGAAGAGGAGGTGGGGAGAGGGGTGTAGCGGGAGGTGAAGGTAGGGGGTGTTGGATAGGAAGTTATCCAGTTTCGAGTGGCAAAACATACGGAGATTAATCTCGAATGTAAAAGCCGTCTCGATTCCATAGATCACACAAAGACTTTGGAGTTCTATCTCGATTATCTTCTCTCTTGTCGCTCTCATACTCTCTCTTCTATCTTTTTTTTTTTTCGTCCTCCATCTCCTCTTCCTTCTCTTCCTCCTTCTTCTCCTCCTTCTTCTTCTTCTCTCTTCCTTTCGGTCCAGTTAGGGCTACTCGCGAACCTTAAGTTAAAACGGGCAACCAACACCGTGGCTAGTCGCACAAGTCACTAGCACACCCTCCTTCGTTGAATCCTGACCGACTCGGTGAAGAAGTAGGAGGAAGAGGAAGATTTGTCCCCTAATGTAGTCAGTGAGCCTCGGGGACGACGACTGGGGTTTGCGAGTAGGCGTCTAGGAAAGTGAGTAATGCTTACGACAAACGCAGCACCCAGGGGGCTGAAAGAGGCTAGTGAAGGGGAGTAGATAGAAAGAGAAAGAGAAAGAGAGAGAGAGAGAGAGAGAGAGAGAGAGAGAGAGAGAAGATCCCTGTGGATAGGGTGCTAAGCGACACACTAAGACCACCCTGCGACTATCTGCCTGTTTCCTCGAGGGGTGATTTCTCTTTCTCTCTCTTTCTCTCTCTCTCTCTCTGTCTCTCTTTCTCGCTTCTCGTTCTTCTCTCATCTCTCA
>NC_060956.1:6840498-6900498 GCF_910589235.1 Vespa crabro | reverse complement strand
AGGTTATATACCGTAAGCGAGTGAACTCCTCGAGTTCATCTTCTCGTAGTCTCGTCGGGAACATTCGAGAACTCTTCTTACTTTTTCTCCTCTCTTTCCTCTTCCTCCTCCTCCTCCTCCTCCTCCTCCTCCTCCTCCTCTTCTTCTTCTTCTTCTGTGTCAGTGTAAGAAAAAAAAAAATATATATATATATATATATATGAGCAAAGAGAAGAAAAGAAAAAAAATGTACAAAAAAAGTAAGAAGAAGAAGAAGAAGAAACAAAAACAAAAAATCGAAAAAGAAAACAAAAAACAAAACAAAAAGTTTATGTTAAGCCAAAGACCGCGAGACTTCGACTCTCCGTCAGAGATTAAGACATTCCCGGACTAATAATTTTCATGTACCAGCAGGAAATATTTTGTCCATATCGTCGAATTACTTTAAACTTGTTATATACGTTTTTTCGTGAATTTTTCTTTCCATTGATCGTCATCGATACGATATATCATATAATATTGAAACATAAAGATAAGGGAGAACGTGAATTTTCACGAAATACGTTCGATCGATCGATTTATCGTGGACCAAGTGAATTTTCCCAATGGACAATAGGTGTCAGTCGGTGTTAACTTTGGTGCCGAGAGGTGCGCCTTCCGAGTCCGGAGTCTGCAATTATGAGCCATACCACGTCGGAGCAAGGCTCATAACGAACTCACTATATTGCCCGAACATTTCAAAACTCGACTTATAAACCGTGTAGACGCTCTTTATCCATTTTCTCTTTCCTTCTTTCCTTCCTTCCTTCCTTCCTTTCTTCTTTCCTTCTTTCCTTCCTTTTCTCCTTCTTTATTTCTCTAACTTACCCTTTCTTTTTCTTTTTCTCTTTCTCTTTCTTTATCTTTTGTCTTTATCGTCTTCGCCATCCTCTTCGTCTTCTCTTCTACATTTCGATCTTTCAACAGAAAGAGAAAGAGAGCGAGAGAGAGAGAGAGAGAGAGAGAAAGAGAAAAAGAGAGAGAGAATAGACTACTTCCTGGAACATGAGTTACGCTAGAATTACGTTTCGCTTTTCGAAACGATCGATGGATCATCCTTCGGAAGTATCGACATGGACGATGGATTGTGTCCGAGAAACAATGAAGAATGATTTTCTTTTTATGTTGGTTGTATGTGTATATATATATATATATATATATATATATATATATATATGTATGTATGTATGTATGTATGTGTGTGTGTGCGTGTGTGTGCGTGCGCGCGCGTTAATTTTTTCGTTCTTTTTTATCGTTTATTATTTCTTTCTTACTTCTTTTTCTTTTTATTTTTTTTTTTTTTTTGTATCTTTTTTGTTTAACTTTCAGTCAACAAAAATAAGTGTCGAAATAATGTACTATTAAAGAATCTACGAAATTCATCGTTCGAAAATATCATAAATCATATTGTAGACGAGACTATAGGCGGCCAGAAGGAAACATCGACCAGATGTCTCAGATTATATACGAACGTCTTAGGAGACACGTGTGTCCAGACCATCGTATGACACTCGCTATATTTAGTCCTGTGGGAAAAAGGGGTCCCGGAGACGTAATCACACCTACGCGGTTTACGTGCTACTTGTTATGACAAATTTTCTTTGTCTCCGTGAGACAATCCTAGAAACGATTTTTTTCTTCTTTTCTTCTTATGATGACATAAAGATGAGAAAAAGAAGAAGAAGAAGAAGAAAAAGAAGATGAAAAAAGAAAATAGAAAAAAAAAGAAAGAAGAAAAAGAAAATAATCTAAGTATCGACGAAGAGATCGAAAGGAGAAAAATTATCCGGAATAGAATTATAATGATTTAACGTAACATGTTTAGGGACAAATATTATTCGATTTTGTTCGTTATCAAAAAAAAAAAAAAAAAAAACAAAAAACAAAGAAAAGAAAAAAGAAAGAAAAAAAACGATAAATTGAATATTATTTCGATAAATTGAAGATATGAAGCGTGAGAGATATGTTTGTCGAAGAGATTGTTCGTAGCATCAAGTAGAAGGGTTCTTCGCACCATCCTCGATCCCACGTGTGCGCGATCGACGAGAAGGAGACGCGTGGGAAGACGTTCCTACGGCCGTCGGCAGCTGTTCACACGTGTCCTCTATGCGAGCATCGCTAAAATTCAACGTACATCTTCCATTCCTTTGCTTTGTTATATTCCGAAAACTTTGCTAGGAGTTTCTCTCTCTCTCTCTCTCTCTCTCTCTATTTCTCTACATATATATTAGATGGACCGGAAAGTAATGTCGTTTCTGCGCATGTCGATATTTAATTGTGATTAAAAATAAAAACTTGTTAAAAATTTATTCGTTTGAATTTAATTTAAGAAAGCGACATTACTTTCCAGTCCCCCTAATATATATATATATATATATATATATATATATATATATATCTTCAATTTATTCACGATTTTAATCATTCCTACGTATGATTTAATTAAGATTCAGTTTAACATCTAATTACTATGATTACTATTATAAATCAGATGACGAGTGTAATTCATAATTGATTTTATTAGATTAACATTACGAGTTGAGATTGTTATTTGATCTTATATATATATAAAAAAAAAAAAAAAAAAAGGAAGGAAGAGAAATAGAGTCTGACTTAACGTAAGAACAAATATATAATTAATTTATATAATTAATAATTTAACAAATACAAATTATCTAATTCATTTAATTTCAAGCTTAAATTTTCTTCATATTTCATTTCAGATTGACGCACCAGTAGAAGCTGAGCCTAGCGTTGAGTCTGATGCGACCAGTATGGAGATTACGTCACCGGAGAAGGGTTTCAAGGGTGAGTAGATTCTTCCTATGTCTCTGTTTTAACTTATCAAAGGATAATTTCGAGATTTGAATGGATCTCTCTCTCCTTCTCCCCTCTCTCCCTCTCTTTCTTTCTTTTTTTTTTTTGACGTGTTAGTCTCAAACATAAATTGAGAAGTGCGAAATCAAGCGCATGGCCGCCAAAAGATCCAAATTAAGACGATCGTGTTTCAAATACACGTATATATATATATATATATATATATATATATATATATACATATATACATACATCGTATGTCTATATCTAACGTATACGTTAGGAGAAGCGAAAGCAATCCACTTAAGTGAGGCAGGACGTCTTCGTTCGGTCTTTCGTCTCTCTTTTCTTTTGTCTCGGTAGTGGAAGGAGGAAAGATCGGGAAGAGGTTTTGTTCTTCAACAAAAATCTGACAAATATGCTGCGATTTGCCGAAGAATGGAAGCGAAGTGCACCACCACTACTGCTATCACCACCAATACCAATACCATCGGCATCACCAACACCAACACCACTAACACCAACACCATCACCGTCACTACTACTATGATTACTACAACTACCATCACCCTTCCTTTCTTTATTCTTGTCTATCGTCTTCCACTGTCTTTCCAGATTCGAAGAGAGAAACCATCCCCGTTTTCTTTCTCTGTGCAAGGGGTGACTCTTAAATTACTTAGACCGAACAAAACGTAACAAATGACGGCGAATCAAGGCACTTATGCGATATTGGCCCATCACCACCATAGTCGGGTCCCGCGTATATTGATACGTCGCATTAGAACTACTCTCGACTTTCTTTCTATCTATTTCCCTCTCTCTCTCTCTCTCTCTCTCTCTCTCTCTCTCTCTCTCTCTTCCTCCCTCCCTCTCTCATTCTCTCTCTCTCTTCATCTCTCTCTCTCTCTCTTCATCTCTCTTTCTCTCTCTTTCTGTCTTTACCGTCACTTTACGATCTCGTCCTTTTTGTACGTATGATACGACCTACGACAGAAATCGAATTCTCGATATCTTTTTTCTCCCCTTTTCTTCTCTTTAAAACTTTTCGTTAAAATTTCTTTAATAAATCTACGAATAAAATCGATGTGAGCGCTTGTTATGTTTTAATACAACATTATTGTTAATGTCGTTTATAGATCAATAAATGTTCGTTTGTAATTAAAATAGAGATAGAAAGATCTACGAAGGTTTATTTCAATTTCGAACGGATTTGATTCGTTAACACGTATCTATAGAATTTAGAAAATCTTCAAATCTAAAGTTAGAGAATTTTTTTTTTTATTAAAAAATATGAATATTTTATGAATCTCGTTAAAATGACGTTTAGAAGATGAATAGAATTTTGTAGTTTTATGACTTTATATATCGATTATTATTTACATGTAAGTATTTATATTTGAATTTGTACGAAAACGAAATGAAATTCTTTTTTTTTTTAATAGGCCTTTACGTTTCTCTTTCTATTTTTTTTTTCTTTTTAAGAAAATTTGTTAAGTATTTGTAAATATTATTTAAACATTTTGGTCCATCTCTATTTCGAACAAAGTTTCTTAGTAACAATGTAATAAGTATAGTAAGAGAAAGAGAGAGAGAGAGAGAGAGAGAGAGAGAGAGAGAGAGAGAGAGAGAGAGAGAGAGAAGCCACTCGATTCGAAACATTCCAAAAGTTTTGCACGAACGGGAAGGCTGTTTCCACCCCTCTCTTCTTCGTTCCTAGCTTTCCTCTTTTCTACGTTTATCCTCCTTCGTCAAGGCATTAGGTTATTAATGGTTTTCGTGAACTGAGTTTATTAAGGAGCTTGGTAAACTTCGAAGTACATTCATGAACACGCAAGGTTTCTCACGTTAGAAGTGTTAGAAGTACGGTTGAATGTTTGAAATTATGTCTAAAAAAATAGAAAAATAGAAAAGTATAAAATATTAGTGTCCAATATGAAATATTATATATATTATATAGATCATATATTATTTATATTTATATATATATATATATATATATCTTTTATAATTAGAGATAGATATCAAAAAAATATTTAAAAATATTATTATTATATTCGTGAGTTTTAAACGACATGAAAGTTTAAACTTCGACATTTGATTTTGTTTAATTTATTATCGAATGATATCACATTTGCATCGTAAACATAGATCCACACAAAAATATATCCCTAGATATACATATAAAATACAACATATATATATATATATATTTTAATTAGATTTATCTAGTAATATTTAACAGAATATTACAATATTATAATTGTAACTTAGTAGACATCAAAGATGAAACTTTAAAGTTAGATTCCGCCTGAGCATGACTCCACCCTTATTCACCTTCCTCCCCCGCCCTCTCTCCTTCTACCGACATCAATCGCTCGCGCAACTATTAAGCTAAAGACTGTACGCGCGAGCGTGAAAGAAGTCTCGCGTCGCGAAAAACTAGTAGTCGAGAGAGAAGAGGCGAGCGGAAAGCGGGAGATGAAGACATTATCGTCGTGCCTTGTGCTCGCTGTTTGAGTCGACAGAAGAAAGGAGGAGAGGAGGATGCACCTGTCACCGTGAGAGAAGCATATCTCTCTCTCTCTCTTTTTCTCTCTCTCTCTCTTTTTCTCTCTCTCTCTCTCTCTCTCTCTCTTTCTCTCTTTTGCACTCTCATTCTTCTTACTGCAGTCGTGGAAAGGAGAGACGAGCGTATAGGCGGCGATTATGCGCGAAGGACTTTAGAAAACACATTCTCCTAAGCCGACTATTTTTCTCTTCTCATTCTTCTTTTCTTCTTCTTCTTCTTCTTCTTCCTCCTCTTTTTCCTCCTCATCATCTTCTTCGACCGATCTCTGTTGGTCGGCTTCCACCATGGCCGGAAATTATACTAGAGCACGAGGTAATGTAATAATAAGTATAAGTTTCGAAAAGGGAAGAACGTTCTCTTCGAGTAGATGGGAGAATGAGAGAGAGAGAGAGAGAGAGAGAGAGAGAGAGAGAGAGAGAGAGAGAGAGAGAGAGAGAGAGAGAGAGAGAGAGAAAGTAGAGTGCAGCTTTGTCTTCCTTCTCTTGCAATCTTCACCGCTGGCTAAACCATTATGTCGTTTCGCTTGGAACCTAAGCATTTTCATCGACTACTCCCAAGAACGATAGCTACTTTGGCCCTTTCGAGAAAATGTATCTCTAGTTTGCTCAAGGGAACTTCAATCAAATCGTAAATTCGACATAAATAATAGGATATATTATTATAATATATATTATAAAAAATATATATTATAATATATATATATATATATATATATATATATATATATTTATGCGTATATATAATATATATACACAAATACATATATACATTGTATGAATATATATATTCATATATATTGTATGTATATATATGCACGTATGTATGTATGTATATCATCTCTCTAGATTTAGAAAAATATTCTATACATTCAATTTTATTTTTACACGTGATTGAAAAAATTTGTGTAAAAAATATACTACACCTGCAGAAAATATATGAAAGATTGCTTCCAGACTTGAAAACAAGAAATCAATAAAAACAATATAATAGACCATATGAAAAATCGTATAAAAGTCTTAACAATTTTTTTTTTGTTTCTTTTTTATGATATCATACATCTCATTTCATAAAAATTATGTAATGCGTGCGTAAAAATGTGTTTTATATAAAGTAAATTATTATTTGAAAAGAAAATGTGTTACGTTGCATTCATAAATGCAGAAATTAGAGATAAACTAATATTAGTTAGACGTATTTTACGATTTTATTACTTTTCATTTATTGACAATAAACATGTATACGCTTGCGTAAAGCCAATTCTAATTGAAACGAAAAATAGTAATATGGGAGATAAATAATATTAATCGAGTTATCCCATTCAATAATATAAGAAATTTGTTTCCTTCTCCCTATTTTTTTTTTCTTTTTTTTTTTTTTCTTCACTTGATATTTGCGTCGATCGTATTGAATCAGAACAAATCGTATAAAAAAAGAGAATGAAACGTATTCTTTGTTTTTTTCTTCCTTTTTTTTTTCGATTCGCGTTAAATCAAAATAGTGTCGGGAAAAAAGTTCTTGTAAAAACAAAATTGGTTGTAACATCTATTCCTTGATGTTAAGATTGATCATCGAGACGAAAGTTTCGTTTATCTGCTGTGTATATATATATATATATATATATAATATAAAGTATAACATATTTTTAAATTTGTTCTTGACATCTTGACATTTTGACATCTTGACATCTAGACATCTTGACGTCTTTTGATGTCAAAAATTGAAAAAGAAAAAAAAGAAAAGAAAAGAAAAGAAAAGAAAAGAAAAGAAAGAAAACAGAAAAAAAAGAAAGGAAAAAGAGAAAAAGCTATACCATTTTTCTAAGATATGAACGAATGAGAAAGCTCGTCGTAGTCCTTTCGCTTTACGAACGTAGATATAAAAGCTTCTTCTACGAGCGATGCAAATGCATCTTGGATGTTTTTTATCATGAACGTCTCTCGCGAGAATTTCACGGTAGAAGTTGCCACTCGATTTTCTCTCTTTCTCTTTTAGAATGACGAAGGGAGCCGACGGTGACGATGAGAAAGAGAGAGAGTGAGAGAGAGAGAGAGAGAGAGAGAGAGAGAGAGAGAGAGAGAGAGAGAGAGAGAGAGAAGGTAAAGTAGAAAGAGCGACACCAACATACAAACGCTCTATCGTTTCCTTTTTTGCTATTAGCTAAGTATACCGCCTCTGGCTTATGTTAAGCTTCGGCAATTATTTGTCATAGTCAACTAAGACGAGGTGCTGAGGGAGGATTGAGAAAGAACGTCTTTCTCTTTCTCTCTCTCTCTCTCTCTCTCTCTCTCTCTCTCTCTCTCCTTCACACACACATGCGCGCGTAAACACACACACACACAAACATTTATATTCTCACATTCTATCTCGCAGACGTATACGTTCGTACCGTCAAGACCTACCCATCAATTTAAACCTGATCATCCTCGCGACCCACGTCCCTTCTCTTTCTCTCTCTCTTTCTAACATTCATCATGAAGTTCGACCTTGACGGCCGTTAGAAAAATAGGTCAGTTATGAGAACGAAATCAAACGTTCGTTATTATCAATTTTTTATTAATAGGATTCGGTGGGAATGTGAAATAACTTTTCTTCTTTTCGTTTCTTTTCTTTGCTTCGCTTCGTTTTCTTTTCTTTTCTTTTTCCTTCTTTTTCAATTTGTTTTCTATCCCTTTCTAACAGCTCGTAGTTAATTTTGGCGACTAATCTCTTTTCTTAATGCGATTTTAAGAAGTACCACGAAGCCTGACATTATCGACCTTGAAATTATCCCTTCCGCCTACTTTTTTTCTTTCTCCTTTTCTTTTTCCGTTCCATTTTTTTTTTATTTCTCTCTCTCTCTCTCTCTCTCACTTTTTTTCTTCTTTTTTTGATCTTCTTTTTTTCACGTAAGATCCTCGTTTACATTATCTCTTCTAATTTAGAAAATATAGTTTTGAAAGGGTATATTTAACGTAATCGGTCCTAAGAAAACCAGAGTAGATATATTATTGTAAACTTTGAGTTATTTATCTCGTCATTTTCGCTTGAACGCTTTTCCGAAAGAAATTCTATGAACCGAGGAAGAAAGTCGTGGAAGGAATGGTGGAAGGTATAAAGGGAAAGGGTTCAACTTCGACTAACTTCCGGCGTGTTGTACGACTAAGAAAAACCTTTCGGAAAAGTCAGCCGAGCGAGAAAGTCGGCACCGGCGCGTTTGATTCTCTTTCGTTCGGACAACAACGTTCTTCGTTCGCCTACCGACGACGAGTTCGTTCTTCTGGAAATCACGATACACACATTTAGAAGACAATAGTAAGAACAATGCTCGAACTCGATTCTTTCCCTACCGAAGAAAACTCTAAGAAACTTTAGATAACTCGACGAAATTTGATATAAAAACAAACAAAAAATAGAACAACCATAAGAAATATTACAAAATTATCACGTGTAGACATACACAAACAAACATTTATATATAGATTAATATATGTATGTAGATTAGATAGGTAGATATAAATAAATTATATAGGTTCATATAGAGTCATATATATAAATACGCACAATTACACACACACACACACACACACACACACACACATATATATATGTGTATATATATATATGAATATGATATATATATATATATATATATATAT
The DNA here is from genome assembly GCF_910589235.1 of Vespa crabro. Taxonomy (NCBI): domain Eukaryota; kingdom Metazoa; phylum Arthropoda; class Insecta; order Hymenoptera; family Vespidae; genus Vespa; species Vespa crabro. The sequence continues at coordinate 6,891,459 of NC_060956.1, read as the reverse complement.
ATATATATATATATATATATATATAGATGATTTAAAAAAACAATTTGTTAAGATTATTTTATTTTTTATTATATATTATATGTACCATTATTTTTTAAGATCCACTTATTTACGGTCGAAAAAAGAACCTAAGTAGTCATTATATTTATTATATAACAAAGATAATATATATATATATATATATATATATGTACTTTTATTTTGTTGCAGGAACCGAATTGGTGCCAAGCTGATCTGCGAGACCCGATTTTTGGTAGTAGCCAAATTCGTTTGACTGAACGGTGTAATAAGCGGATAGCCGATAACGGCATAAAATATTTTTGTACACGAGCTCATAATATTATGTATATACATATATATATATGTATGTGCGACAAAAAAGATATATATATATATATACATATATATATGTATATATATTTATGTATATATGTATGACTATATACATATATACATATATACATATATATATATATATATATATATATGTATAGAAATATATAGAAATATATATAGAAATATAATATCGTATTGTATCGCATCATTTGATCGGAGAAAAGAAGAGACACGTTTAAATAAGCAGTTTCCAAACAACAATTTATATATATATATATAATACAAACACACACACACACACACAGACATGTGTGTGTATGTGTATATTTAGTAACGAAAATCGTTTAAAACGATAAAAACGTGTCGTTCATAGTTCAATTTATTCTTCTCTTTCTCATCTGCATGGTGCACTCATTTATTTAGACTTTTACGACATATACGCATTCAAGAATGACAAAGAAAGTGAGAGAGAAAGAGAGAGAGAGAGAGAGAGAGAGAGAGAGAGAGAGAGAGAGAGAGAGAGAGAAATGAAAAATATAAGGAATTCGAATGAAATGAAAAATATCGTCTTTCATTTTTTTCTTATTGAAATCATTTCTCATAGCAAATTGATTAACAAAAATTGCACAAATCGAAAGCTATGTGATCTTATATTCCTTATATACATATATACATACATACAAACAGACATATATACATACATACGTACACACATACATACATACATACATACATACATACATACATACATACATACATACATACATACATACATACATACATACATACATACATACATACATACATACATACATACATACATATATACATACATACATACATACATACATACATACATACATACATATATACATATATACATACATACATATATACATACATACATACATAAATACATACATACATACATATATATATATATATATATATATATATATATATATATATATATATATTACGAAAGAAAAGAAAGACGATAATGAATGTAGTCCATTTCATTCATCTCGAGCGACTATACGGTGCTATGCATATATTTACTACCGAGGATGACATTCATCTTATCATCATATTTTATTTTGAAAGATCTTAATCATTAAGTAATTAGAAGCATTTTCGATGATCTTTATACATACGCATGCGCACATACACATACACACACACATACACACTCATAAGCGCGCGTACGCACCACATCATATATACATCGACATTTATATATTTTAATTTAATCATCCTATTCTCTTCTTTTTAGACAATAGATTATGATGCGTTAGAATAACATTAGTTGTCTCTCGTTGATCGCTCTTGGAGATGTAACATTGAATCAATGGATACTGGGTATTATGTGTGGTTGAATTTATATAAGGAGAGAAAAAAAACACTATTCCTACACACGCGACACGTAATTGAGAAAGAAAAAAGAAAACACGATGATAGTTTTTTAATCATTTCGTCGACATTCGGTCCATAATCTATGGATTATGGGCGAATAATCCTCCTTATCTCCCTCCCTCATTACTTCCACCCTTCCACCCTCTTCTCCCCTTCCGCCCCACCCATGCGCGCCCTTTTCTATCGCACCGCATTCGTTTGTAGCTAAGCGCTCTGTGATTTCTCTATCATGAAAACTTGTAATAAAAAGCACTGTAGATTCCATTTGAAAGGTAAAAGCCAACAATTTTTACTTTATCCATGTAATATTTTAATAATGAAAAGATTGAGTTGTTTTTTCTCTTTTTTTTTCTTTATCAGATCGTTCATCCTTCGCTCGACAATGTTTCATTTAGAAAAATCTATACTTCTAAGAGATTTTTGATTTTTAACTTGTTTGTTTCTTTTTTCTTCATTGTTGTTGTTGCTATTGTTTTTGTTACTTCTTTTTTTTTTCTATAGACTTTAATCGTTCGCTCGCCCGAATTCTTCATCGAAAGATTTTATTCTTTATCGAAAGAAGATCTAAGATAGAAAAAGGGAAAGAAAAAGAATAGGAAAGAAAGAAATAAAAGATATCTTTTGTCATAAAAGTTTTCCTCGAAAAAGGGACAACTACAATCGTGACTATGATGACAATAGAAATCTCGATTTATGATTGCTCGATATAACGACGAAATAGGAAAATACTCGCACGTTAATTAGTTGAAGCTTAATGGCGAGTCTGAAAGAGAAGAAGGAGTACCGAAGGATCAGAAGAGAGAGAAAGAGAGAGAAAGAGAGAGGAGAGGACAGGAGAGGGCCAGGTTGCTAGGTGGTCCTGAAGTTTCGAGTCATCATTGCCTCATTTACTTTGTAAAACAATCTAGCCGGCAGTTCAATGGGCCTAACTATATTAAACTTGGCACCGCGTAATTAAACTTCCTTGTAAATCGACGGCAAAAGGCGACGTGGTTTACATAGGCAGTGCATGCTTTAGGACGAAACTTCGATAATTAATCGATGGATCGCGATTACCGTGGGGTATATACGTATATACTTAAATGGACGCTTTCTATGTAAGTCGTTACTAGATTCTAGAAGATTCATTAATTTTCCTATACTTTTACTCTCCTTAATTATATTTATTTATTTTATTATTATTATAAATATATAATAAATTAATATAATAATATAAATTAATTAGATAACACATTAAAACAATATATATTTTGTATATATTTATATATATATAAAGAGAGTGGTTCTTTTAAATAAAATCATCTAAATATCTCTTCGGATTATAGTGATGCAAAAAAATATTTTTAACGTAATGTGCATGGTGTTAAAGGACTAATATCTGGCAAGAATATTTTTTCTCAAAGTCATTTTTTTCGAAGTTCTCAAGGTGATCAGTGTTTTAGGACACATAAATACATTTTTTTTTTTTTATTACATAGTGTAGCTAATCAACAAATACATTCAGATATGTATAATAACATGATCTGGAAATGAGATTGATCTTCGAAAATTTAAGTTTTACGTAAAATTGATTTCTAGCGAAATTACAGACTTTGATCAAGACTCCTCGAAAGCGTAAAACAATTGAAAGATTTGACATTGAATATTTTTTTTAAATGTATTTACTTTCTTGAAAGTAAACTGTAATTTTACGCCAATGACGACAACGACGACCAATCTTCGGAAAAAACCCCGAAAATACCCGGAGATTGCTGAAGATTGCCGAAGGTCATGGCCGATAATGGCCGATGAATGTTGTCGTCGTCGTCGTCGTTGGTCTTCCCCGATTGTCATTGTCGGCCTTCTTCAGTCGTCGTCGTCAGTCATCCCCAATCGTCGTCGGTCATCCTCAGTCGTCGTCGTCATTATTTTCGGTCGACGTCATCATCATCGGTCGTTGTGGTCGGCCATCTTCGGTCGTCGTTGTTCTCATCGGCCATGTTCGGCCATCGTCATACTCAGTCTTCCTTGGTTGTCATTGGGCTTCTTTGGTCATCGTTTTCGGGCGTCGTCGTCATTGTCGTTATCATCGTCGTCGTCATTGTCGTTATCATCGTCGTCGGTCATTTTCGATCGTTGTTTTCGGCTGTTGTCGTCATCGACGTTATCGTCGTTGTCTGTCCTCTTCGGTTGTAGTCGTCTTCAGCTTAAAATTAGAATTTTACGTAATACATTTCCTGAAACGACCAATAACCGACTGTCTACAGATCTTTCAATTGTTTCACATTCTTGGTTATGAGTCTTGGTCAAAGTCTGCGATTTCGTTAGACATCATTTTTACGTAATACTTTAATTTTCACAGATCAAGGTCATGTTATTGTACATATCAGAATGTATTTTTTAATCAGTTACATGATGCAATAAAAAAAAAGTAATTATGTGTCAAAAAACACCGATGACTTTGATAACTCCGAGAAAAATAATTTCGTGAAAATGTTTTATTTTATATACATATATAATATTTTATTTAGTAAGCCAGAGATATTTAGGTTGCCTTACTTAAAAGGATCACCCTATATATATATATATATTTTTTTTTTTTCTTTTTCTTTTTTCCTTTTAAGAAATTTTATCGGAAATTCATATTCACAGTATTGATGTAGATAATATACATTGATGTAGATAATATTTACGATGGATAAATATTTATTTATTCAAGTTTTAGATATCTATATTATACAGAAATATAATTGGAAAATTGATTTTAATTATTCATCAATATTTTTGTTTTTATTTTTTTCGGTAAATTTCTATCCTTAAATATTGAGATATTTTTTTTATCTTTAAGCAAATAGAATTTCCAAAAGTATTTAGTTGTTCCTGTAGTTTTCATTAGAATGAAATTTCATTAGAAATTCGTATTCATACTATATTGATACACATGGTAATCTAATGGAGGTGTCATCATGCAAAACCATTCGTACGTCGAAATAATAATAATAATAATAATAATAATAATAATAATAATAATAATAATAAAAGAAAAAAAAGAAAAGAAAGAAAAGGGAAAAAACCAAAATGAAAAAATAAAAAAAATAAAAACCGAAGGAACGTTAAAAACAAAGGGAGAAAGTAGAGAAAAGTAATGAAAATGAGAAAAATCTGTGAAGAAAAATCACGTCGGATTATTAGGGCAGATTTTCACCGTCGGATTCGACTCATCCACGGTTGTCTCGTCGTTGTCGTAGTCGTCGTCGCCCCTGTGCGCTAAGTTTTTACTTATTTTCTTGCTAATCCTAACAAATGCCACGCTCATCAAAGCTTTTTCCCTAATGCGAACCCGCATGCGAGCGTTAATCTTGACCGAACGTTACGCGGTTTTCCGCGTTCCTCGCGAAAAGGGAACGTTTGTTCGTTAAGCGGAACACATTATTAACAAACCTTGATACTCTGGTGTCCTTTGCCATGGCTAATCTTGTTAAATCGTCTCTCTCTCTTTCTCTCTCTCTTTCTCTCTCTCTCTCTCTCTTTCTCTCTTTCTCTTCCTTTCTCTACATTTATTCGTTTATGTAAAGCAGATAAGAAAAGAAAAAAAAGAAAAAAGATAGGAAAGTTGTCGTACGTATAAAGATTCAATTTTATTCGACAAAAATTTTACTATAGATTATTATAGAACAAAGAAAATATCTAACGAAATTTTACATTTTTGAAGTTCCATATAAATAATTTTTTCGGGAGAGAGAGAGGGAGAAAGAGAGAGAGAGAGAGAGAGAGAGAGAGAGAGATATTAAATAGAAAGGGTAAGAAGAAGTGAGAAAAGAGACTGGTTGGGGTACAGTTGAACAAAAAGCTCTCTCTCTCTCTCTTTCTCTTGTCTCGAGTTTTGTTTCTAACGAAGAAAACAGAAACCCCTGTCTTGACGAGGACGAGGACGAGGACGAGGACGAAAACGAGGACGAGGACGAGGACGAGGACGAGGACGAGGACAAGGAGGAAAAGGACGAGGTAGAGAAAGACGTAGATGAAAAAAAGGGAGGAACACGAGGAAAGATGCGCCAGAAGAGCAAAGGCCAAAGAAATATTGACCGTGGCCAGTGTGCATGTAAAAATATATTTTTGTTTATTACTTTTTCTTCTTCTTCTTCTTCTTCTTCTTCTTCTTCCTCTTCTTCTTCTTCTTCTTCTTCTTCCACTTCTTCTTCTTCTTCTTCTTCTTCTTCTTCTTTTTGTTTCTTTTTATAATTATCGAGAAGAAAAGAAAAAGAAAATATGTAAATACATCCGTAGATTTTCTTCGATTTGGTATTTTCTTTTCTTTTTTATACATACATACATTTTTTATACATAAATATATATATATATATATATATATATATATATATATATATACACATAGGCACATACATTTATTACAACAATCTTTCTTTTCTTTAACGCGAACGAACAAGTCGATCGTTTCCGCTGAGTTTTCCTCCTTCGTTTTGGGCCACGCAAAGAAGACAAAACTATCTCAAGGGGTGCAGACAATGGGGGAAAACTGGCTAGTCAAACGCAAAGCTGAGATGACAAATGAAAGGAGATATTCTCGTTGCTAGATAGAAAGAGAGAAAGTGAGAAAGAAAGAGAGAAAAGGGGAACGGGAAAGAGAAATACCGTTTCATTAGTAGACTAGATACATCGCGGACTTGTCTGCTTCAGCTCCCTTACTCTCTTCTTCCTCTTCTTCTTCTTCTTCTTCTCTCTTTCTTTCTCTCTCTCTCTCTCTCTTTCTTTTTCTCTCTTTCCTTCTCTTCTTCACGAAGATAACATTGGCGCAGCGAAGAGATCTGATCGACGGAAAAGTATAGTACGAATGAAATAAAAGCTGAAGTAATAAGTAAAGGGGGGAAGTGTAGGGTGGTTGTTGGTGTAGAGTGGGAGGGGGAGGCTGGAGGAAAAAAAAAGAAGAACAAAAAATTTCGTAACAAACGTAGCGCATGTCTTAGACCAAGTAATGCTGTCCTTCTATGGAATAACGAGGAGGGGTTGAACTCGCTCGAGCACGAGTGGAAACGTGTTAATTAACGGCAATTAAAACGCGGTTATGTTGGATTCTGCTCGCTTCCTGGGTTTCTCTATAGTAAAGTCACGATGATATTCCTTGCGTATCGTTTTCCTTTGCTTTTGCATTATTTTTCAACGAGCTCCTAACTTCGTACTTATGTATGTATGTATGTATGTATGTGTGTATGTATGTATGTGTGTATGTATGTATGCATATATTTACATATGTATTTATTTGTGTTAGTATGTATATATATTTACGTTTGTATATTACGTTCCTTCCCTTACCCTCGTATAATCCCTTTTAACAATTCCTTCATTTCCTACGTAATAACGTTTACGTTTCCTCCTTTGTTGGCATCGACCGTTCAAATCTAACCGTGGTATATCGCACGAAGAGTCTCCATAATTAATTTTTATTTCCATCGGTGCTCGTTAATCGACTTTCGAGTGAGTTAACGAGTAAAGTATTAAGTTCCTTGCGTGACTTTAATTAGTTTGATATTCAGGCGTTGACTTTGACTTGTGTAAGTACGAAGTGATAGATCTTCATGTTATGAGAGAGAGAGAGAGAGAGAATGATGGAGAGGGAGAGGGAGAGAGAGAGAGAGAGTAAAGAATATAAAATTAATCTGATCGATTAGATCGGATTAATGAATGATACTTTAAACAGTATGTTGCTAACGATAATAAATCTTTTTTTTTTTATTTCTACAATAAGATTATATAATTCTTTGCGTTTTGTTTATTTATTCATTTATTGCTTTTTTATTATTATTTTAATTATAATACTATCTTAATTTTGATATTCAACGTAAAAATCTTTGATTACGTTTTTTTTCTTTTTCTTTTTCCCTTCATATTTTATTATATACAATTAACTGGATTTTATTTTTAGCATTTTATGAAAGCAAAAGGATATTGCATAAATTATACCATAAATATTCATTAGATCAATACATAGATAATATATTGAAATTTTAAATATTAATAATCTGTATTAATAAATCGTACAGTTTTTTTTATTAATTATTGTAAAAAATTACTGACACTATCAATTCTTTGAAAATTAGACGTGGAATTTTCAATATCTCTCAACATATTTTACCTACCATTGATATGAACTCTATACTCCCTGTTCGTCAAATAATATCAAAAAAAAAAAAAGGAAATAAAAGAAGAAAAATAAAAAACAGCAAAAAGAGGAAAAGAAAAACAAATATATATAAATAAACGAAGATATAATCAAAACCGAAGAAGGAAGAACCAGAAACGTCCACTTGACGTAGCCTCTTCGTAAATGCCTCTGGTACATTTGACGTATGTAAGCGTGAAAGACACGGAGGAGACTTGATGTATTCGATTTCGAAAGAGAGAAAGAAAGACAGAAAGATAAAGAGAAAGAGGGAGAGAGAGAGAGAGAGAGAGAGAATCACCAATAAATTCAGTATCGATGTGCTTCGCTGGAGAACATCCAGAATCGAAGTCATGGCTCGACAACAGCTGTCATCGGTGCTCTCGTTTGGGACTCGCGCGAGGTAGCAGCTCCTAAAACAGTCGATCGCTTATTGGGACCATCTACCACGAACGAAAAAGTTCATCGGTAGACGCATCCACCACCCTCCTCCTCCTCCTCCTCCTTCTCCTCCTCTTCTTCCTCTTCCTCCTACTGTTCATCTTCTCCTTTCCTTCTTTCTCCTCTTTCTCATTCTCCTCCTCTTTCCTTTCTACTCTCTGCTCTCTCATTCCGCTCGCGACCGCTTACAGTTCGTGGAACGACGTTTCCAATTCGCGTCGCAGCGATTTTTTGTAATTAATCTTTAGAACTCTCTCGCAAGGGAGGAAGGTAGGCTCGTAGGGAGAAGGAAGAAAGAAGGAGAGAAAGAGAGAGAGAGAGAGTGAGAGAGAGAGAAAGAGAGAAAGAGAGAAAGAGAGATAGTGAGTGAGAGAGAAGCAAAGGAGGAGGATAAACGAAAGGGAATAAAAGCGAGTAAAGGCAGGGAAGGAGTGGGGTAAAGGGGGAGGTGAAGAGGGGAGGGTGGTAAGGGGCTAAGAGGAGGAGGAAGAGGAGGAGGAGGAGGAGTAGGAGACCAGTCTGCCGCGGTGTATCTGCTTTTTGCGGGCGTCAGATGACAGTCGCTTATTTACCGGGGCCCGCGGCCATCTTGCTGCGATCTGACTTAAGAAGGAGGCCCTCGACAGGCGAAAAAAAGAGAGGGAGGCTTAAAGCGAGAGGCGCTTCGTACCGAAGACTCGGCTCGAATTAATCGATCGGTTATCAACGTCCAAGAGAATCGTGAAAAGGAGCTCGGATGACAGAAAGAATTGAGGAGAGTGGAACGAACGCAAACCTTTCGGTTTCTCTTACTTCCTTGCTTCCTTGCTTCCTTCCTTTCCTCTTTTCTTTTCTTCCTTTCTTTCTTTTCTTTTCTGTTTTTCTTTCTTTTTTTCTTTCTTTTTTTCTTTCTTTATTTATTTATTTCTTCTTTACTTTTTTTTTCCTTACTTAAAACATTTTTGAAATAATCTGTCAATGTCGATATTTCATTTTACGTTCGATTACAATTTTATCATACGAATTATTTTTAGGTCAATAGATATTTTATAATATTATAATTAGTTTCAATTGATAATTCATAATTTTAATTATTTTTTGGAAAATTTTATATTGATATTTTAAAGGTCGAATGTTTTTAGTTATTACGTCATTTAATTGTTTTTTACTCATTAGGCGAATCTTTGTATTAATTTTTTCGTTGATTCTCTTGTTCTTTAAAATATCTTTTCAAAGTAATCACAAATCATTTATTTTAAGATTTTTAATTGTCATTGAATCGTTTAACGAATGTCTCAGTCATTATTCATTGACTATTGGTTTTAGAAAATTACTTGAAATCTATCAAGAATTATTTATCGATGATCTTCGATTTTATTTTTACTTTTATTTTTATTATATAAGATATTTTTAAGTTACAAGATGTAGATATTTTCAATTAATCATGTCGTTTATTTATTCAATGAATCATCACGTTTCTCTTTTCTTTTTTTCTTTTTCTATTTTTTTCGTTTTTCTTAAATAATTCTTTAGATATTTGATTATTCCAAATTCGATTATGTCTATTCCAAGCTTTATTTCAAGTACCAATTACATTCATATACATTTTGATATCAATAATTTATATAAATTTATATATATTTATATAATATTTTAAATATATTGAAAAATTCGTACTTTTGTATTATTTCGATTACATTTAGTTATTCGAACTAATACAATTCTAAGACTAGTCATTAGGACGTGTCACTAGTGATTCCCTACGATTCGCTTTTCCGTTTTTTCTCAAATCGCAATTTCTCGCAAAGTTCCCAAGAGCGGGAAATAAGCGTGGAATTCTCGAGGCGTTTCTTGAAAGAGCTCGACCGGGCCGCGTTCTCCGACGAATCCTTTATTTTCGGTAATTTCGAGACAAATGGTTGGACGACTTGACGGGCCATTATAATGACATTAGCACCACGGGGTTATCAGGGTGTTCGTACGCGAACCGAAAAATCTTTTCGCATCTCCTCTTTTTCTTTTTTTTTTCTTTCCTATTTTTCTTATCATTTTTGTTCGATCGATCGAACAAAGCAATTCATCGATAATCGATCAAGAACTAAAACGAAAAAAATTCAAAAAATTTCGAAATGCAAAAGTAACTATTATTTATCTTTTATTTCCAAAATATAAAGTAATTCGAAAATTCGAAATACTTAAGACATTTTGGAATCATCGAAGTATTAGATACCGAAAAAAGAGAGAGAGAAAGAGGAAAGTTAAAGAGAGGGAGAGAGAGAAAGAGAGAGAGAGAGAGAGAGAGAGAGAGAGAGAGAGAGAGAGAGAAAGAATTAAAGAGAGAGAGAGGAGAGTTAAAGAGAGAGATAGAGAAGGAGAGTTAAAAAGAGAGAGAGAGATAGAGAGAGAGAGAAAGAGAGAGAAAGAGATCGAAAGGTAGAAAAGTAGTCGCGTCGCGTACCGTCCAACTTTTTCGTGCTGCGCGCTTCCCATCCTCGAAGGCTTCACTGTGGAATTGGGAGGAATTAAAAACGAAGTAAAATAAAGCAAAAGAATCGTTCGACGTCGTAGCCGGTGATGCCTTTGTGATGTTCTTGGTGAGGCCGCCTTGACTTTCATCTCTCCCTCTCTCTTTCTCTCTCTTTCCCTCTCTCTTCACCTTTCTTTTCGTCCTCGCCAACGGACCTCCCTCTTTCGGTTTAGTTATCCGTCGGCTACTCTATCTATCTCTTTCTCTCCCTCTCTCTCTCTCTCTCCCTCCCTCTCTCTCTCTCTCTCTCTCTCTCTCTCTCTTTCCCTCTCCAACAACGGAACTTCACCTTCCACAAGGAACTAATTTGAAACTTGTGCGAGCGGTCCTCTTCGTCGAGCGGGCGTAGAACGCAAAAACTAATCATCCACCCCCTTTCACATTCGATATTAGCATTTCTAATTCGTCTATCTCGAATTAAAGCACATCCGAATCTGGGATATGTTAGTTCTTCTCCCGTGTTCGTCTTCTCTACATTGGACAACTCTTACTTTCGTTTCGATGGACTTTGTCAGTTCTCTTTTCTTTACTTTTGTTTGCAGTTTTTTGTTTTCCTTTTTTAGTCTTTCTTCTTTTCTTTTCTTTTTTTTTTCTTTTTTTTTCTTTTTTTTCTTTTTTTTTTTTTCATTCCACAGGCATCCTTTCAAATTCTTTCTGTATATTTATATTCCCCTGCACAGATTAATGCGACGTAACAAAGTTATTGTAACATATAAGAGATAAATTTTGATAAGCGATTTCGTTAAGAATTGATCTATTTGAGATTTATTCTTTTCAGATATACGTATATTAAATTACTATTAATGGTTTCATTATTAGATTAGTAGATATTTTTAATTCTAGAAATGAATCTTAGAAACTACTACTTTTACTTCTACTACTACTACTACTACTACTACTAGTACTACTACTACTACTAGTACTACTACTACTACTACCACTACTACTATAGTACTACTACTACTACTACATAATTGATGACGTACCTCGTTGTATGGTATAAACCATCGATCGCATTAATCAACATTTAATTATTTCTATTCGAGCGTGACTTTCCTGGACAGACTTGACAAGCTTCCTGTTCACGATTCGTTCGACAGACGGCAAGAGACGGGTTCCTATCGAGTGAAAGAGGAATGAATGGGTCAGCGTAGGTGGTGAGAGAGAAGAAAAGAGAAGAGAAGAGAAAGGGGCTGACCGTCGCAGGACTGGTATTAACGATAATTAGACAATTAATTTCTCGTCCCAGGCCAATGAAGAATATCGTTACCATTACGACTACGATTACGACTACTACGACGACGACGACGACGATGATGACGGCGGCAACGGCGGCAATGGTGCCGACGACGACGACGACGACGACGACGACGACGGCGATGATGATGACGTCGATGACGACGTAGCGCACGACGATAAATTTAGCAATTATCGCTCCAACGCGTAATTGAACCGATCTTCCGCTTGAAACTTTGTGGGAAAGCAGTCGACCGAGACATTGGTGCCAATTGACCGATTGCATTAACTTTCTGCAATTGATAATTGCTTCGGAGCGTGTACGAAGTAACCAAGTAACGGATTCGAAAATCCGTCTTAAAGCGAAACCGAATAAGCCTGTTCCATATTATTTTTTTTTTTCGGTTTTCTTTTATTATTTTCGTTTTATTTTTTCGAAGGAAGAAAGAAGAAAGATTGAAAATCGATAGGAACAATTATTTTATATGATCATATGTAACTATTTAGGATTGATCGTTAAGAAATGTTAGCATTTTTTTTTTCTATTGAATTTTCATTGAAATATATTAAATACAATGATGTTTTCATGATTGATGTTTATTTAAAGAGGAAGCAATTGAAAACTTATAAATCCATAGAAATATTTGTCATTTCATATTGTTATACGTATCTATCTTATGATTTATATGTATTTTGAGTTGATCGATAAAAAATGTTGAATTTTCTTTTTTTTTTTTTTTTTATCGAATTTTCATTAAAGTTATACTAAATGTAATGTTTGTTTAGAGAGAAAAAGTCGAGAAATGATAAATCGATAGAAACATTATATAATTATGCATATCTACTTATGATTAAGTAACTAAGTTGACCAATAAAAAATATTGAACTTTTTTTTATTACATTTTCATTTAAAAAATACTAAACACTGTGTCGTTTATTTAGAAAGGAATAGTTAAATGGTTTAGATATCGATAGAAATATTCATTGCTGTATAATTATATATGCCTAATTATAATTATTGTATATTGGTTTGACCAATAAGATATATGGAATTTTCTATTAAATTTTACATTAAAACATACCAAACAATGTTGTTTATTCAAAAAGAAAAAGTCAACAAATTATAAATCGATAGAAACATTTGTTACTTTAGATGATTACACATATGTATTTATCTGTGATTCGATATATGTATTTTGGATTGGTCAATAAAACATGTTGTAATATTTGACTGCCTTTTCATTAAAATATATCAAACACAATGTTGTTTATTTAAAAAGAAAGAATCATAAAAATAAGATATCGTTAGAAACATTTGTCACTGATATGATTATACATATCTATCTTATGCATTTTAAGTTGACGAATATAATTGTTGTAATTTTTTTTTATTGAATTTTCATTATAAAGTACCAAACATAATGTTGTTTATTTATTTATTTATTTATTTAGAGAGAGAGAGAGAGAGAGAGAGAGAGAGAAAGAGAGAGAGAGAGAGAGAGAAAGAGAGAGAGAGAGAGAGAGTCAAAAAATTAGATATCATTAGAAACATTATGTATCTAATTATCTATAATTATATTGGTTTAACCAATCAGGAATGTCGAAAATTTCTAATTAAATTTTACATTGAAAATTACCGATTAAATTATTGAAAATGTATGTAGTTACTTATCGATCATGCTAATATATATTTTTGAAAAATATTTGAAAAAAAAATTACAAGTCAGATTCAACGTCTGATCCTTTCCACGGCGTGGAAGACACGAGATCTTTCCGTGGAACGCGAGGACTCCCTCGAGACTTTCCAGGAAGCCTTTTGGCGTCTTTGCCGAAAGGATTGTCCTCGAAATCCCGCGAATCTTTGAAAATACTATGCGGCCGAAAGTTCTCCTTGTCTCTTTCTCGTTCGTTCTCTTGTGAAATTCCATCAATGCCGACGAACCTGACATTCCATTTGTGTTCTTCTTCAATTCGAAGATTCTATATCCTTCAATTTTGCATCTTCCTTTCATTTTCTCTTATTGATTTATATCGATTTCATTAAAATATATTCGACGCTTATTACATACTATTATTATTATTATTATTATTATTATTATTATTATTAATATTATTATATAAATTATTTGTTATTTGTATTTTTAAACTACAAAATTAATGTATGTGTGTATATATATATATAAATGTATATGTAATACTTATTAGACAACATATGGACACATCAATGAACAGAACAAGAATCATCTGAGGAACTAACGAATTACATCAAACATGAACACTTTATTCTTCTCTTTTCAATCGTATCATGTAAATCATCAAAATTTTCTTTTTAACATGTCAAATGAAACTTAGGCAATCTAATAAGGCCATGTCATATATTTCATTCAAGTTATTACGATCATTTTATGTACAATGAAACATGATCATGATATGGTTCATATTGTCATCAAATATAGCATAATTATCATGTATAATGAAATGTTCATATGATATCACGTACAATGGGCCATATATTTTATATTACTACTAAATTTTATATTACTTCTGACGTATCATTTTTATCACGTATATTTTATAATTGTATTTTTGATTTTATAAGTATTAAAATTCATGTTTTATAATCATTTATACAAATAATTTATAAACGATGTTTATATATTCAAAACATTCAAGTATCTAAAGCATTAAATAAAAACAATAACAAAAATTGAAAATAATTTTGCAACAATAACAATCATAATATAAGTATATATATATACACATACACACACACACACGCGCACACACACACACACACACGCACACACACACACGCACACGCACGCACACACATATATATATATATACATTATATATAATATATATTATAAATATATACAGTTAATTTATTAGTTAATTAATTAATAATGTCAGACAATTAATTAATATAATATAATAATATTAATTATATTAATTAATTGTCTTTCTTACTGAATTTCTATGATAGCATTTAAAGATAAATCTATTTTTTTCTAATGATTTAATTTATACGAACTTATATATACATATCTATATCTATATCTATAATATATATATATATATATATATATATATATAACAAGTCCTTTAAAGTCGGCTAATATAAAATACTATATATTAAGTATCTAACCATATTCACAAGAAAAGATACAAACGACCTAAAGATTTCATTACATTCGCATTATATAGTAAAGCGTGTGAGCGTCTCGCCATCATTACCGTGCAAGAATATTCCTAACTGATCCAATTACGTATACGTAAGGGTAAGGCGATGCCACACACTCTCTTTCTCTCTCTCTCTCTCTCTCTCTCTCTCTCTCTCTCTCTTTCCCTCATATACCAAAGCAAAAAAAAAGAGGCAGAGAGGATGAGAATGGAAACGGAGATAAAGTTAGGGAGAGAAAGAGAGTAAGAGAAAGAGAGAAAGAGAGAGAGAGAACAAGTTTGCGAGAGAGACTTATACCTACATACACATACATATAACATACATATAAATATATCCACGCGAGCAAAGCATAATGCCGGACGTCGGTCCAGCCCTGGACGCAATTATCCCATTTAAATTAAGCCGCATAATTGGACGGCCGTCTATTCACACTCGTAAAGCACCCGCGCGGGCTTTTACAGCCCAGCCTGAAGGAGAGAGGATGAATTTAAGAAGCGAGACGAAGGAGGTGAAGAAGAAGGAGGAGGTGGTGGAGGAGATGGTGAAGGAAAGAAGAAGGAGGTGAAGGAGGAAGAAGAAGGGGAACGGACGCGGCAACTCGGAAAGGATAAAAAAAGGGTATCACCGGAGGCTCAAAAGAGAGAGAGAGAGAGAGAGAGAGAAAGAGAAAGGGCGGTCACTTCTCTCGAAAGGATGCTGCTACCGTTTGTCGCTTAAGAGACGATCTACTCGTGTATCTCTCTCTCTCTCTCTCTATCTATCTCTCTATCTTTCTTTGTCTGTCTCTTTCTTTTTCTCTTTTATACTCTTCCTTTTTCTCTACCTAACGAAAATATAGGTACTTTTCGTCTTCCTTTCTATCTTCTGTCTCTTTCTATTATAGATATCGTTCGAATCGAATTTATCATTAAAATAATAACACCTTTCTTTTTCAATCGGATTTTCATTATCTTCTTTGAAAGATTAATCTCTAAAGATATTATATTGTATATATGTATATATATTTTTTTTTTACTTTTTTAATATTTTCTTTTTTTCTTTATTTTTTTATGATAATCTCCTCGGACCTTTATCATATTCACCAGGGATTTGTTTTCAAATATTTAAATATGTTGAAGGAGAAAACACGAGGAGAAAATAAGCAGAGAGAGAGAGAGAGAGAGAGAGAGAGAGAGAGTCGTATATACAACGGAGAAATAATTTTCCATTGAGATTGACTCTAAGCCTACCCTCCTTTATAATTCTCTTTTTAAAAATTATATTCGATTGGGTTAAGGACGGTATGTTCTTCGAAAACATCAACGTTCTCAATCCTCTTCCCTCAGGCCTCATATTAATTTTTGAATATAAGTTAATTGGATCTACCTAAGGATAAAGTGGAATAAAATTTTTATAGGTAATTGTTTGAAGGACGATATAAAGATTAGGGTTGGTGTCATCGTGATGAATCGTTGAACTACGCTGATAACTCGTTTAACGATCCTCTCTCTCTCTCTCTCTCTCTCTCTCTCTCTCTCTCTCTCTCTCTCGTTCTCTTCTTCGAACCAGACGAGAAAAATCTCGAGTCACGAGAAAAGAGAATTCTCTTGTATCCGAGATAGAGAGAGAGAGAGAGAGAGAGAGAGAGGGAGAAGGGACGAAACGAAAAGGGCAAAAGGGTGGAAGTAGAAAACTCGGGAGGAGAAGCGAGACCACGTGAGATTACGCGGCACAATCCGCAAACGAGCGAACTACGGGACGCGTTCTAATTGCGAATATGACTGTGCTTAATTCTCCCTATTCGTGGTGCCGCGAGGAGTTAGGAATTAACGCGCTAACGCCGGCACGACGATAGAATTATCGTTCATGGGACTGGATTATTAGACTTTCTTTCTCACACTCTATTTCTTTCTCTTTCTCTCACTCTCTCTCTTTCTCTCTTTCTTTTACTCATTGATTTTCTCAAAGTTATCGATAATCCTGATTTCTATATTAAGATTTTTAATTAATAAATTATCCTTTCTAACATACTTTTCACTTATTCAATTGAATAAAATTAATTTATTCATTGAAAAATTAATTATTCGATTGAGTATTTCTGAAAAAAAACAAAAGAAAAAATAAATAAAATGAATTTATTTCTTAATAATGCAAGGATCAGATTAGAAATATTTGTTACCATCAATAATGATAAGAATTTTCAATGATGATATTATATGACGTAATTGTAATAGAATTTGATATTGACATATAAATTACTATAGTTATATAATTTATATATATATATATATATATATATATATATATATATAATATCAATATATTTTATTGAATATTTCTTATTGGCCAAGTCAATAATTATTTTAAATAAGTATTGTGGTTATCACGTTGCATAAATGTTACATGATTAATAAGTTATTATTATTAAATAATTTTCAATAATTTTTTTTGCCTTCTATCTAAAACTAAACAATAATCGTAAAATATCTTTTTGCGTCTTAAAACTCTGACATTAAACAAGCTAACTTATTACATAAGCTGATACTACATTATTTTTCTTATAATAGCATTACTTATTGAGATATATAATAATAAAAATTTCAATATTGCTTATTAATCAACTGAATAAAATTCGATCGACTATTACCGATTTTAGACGGTAGATCCATGAAATTGAGCTTCGTCAACGAGCTTCAAGATCTTTGAATATCTATCAAAGATCCGGTTAAGCTGTCTAAGGAAAACGGAGTCTTCTCTCACCGTAAAAATTTAATTCGCAACATCCGACACAAACTCTTCTGTCTTTCTTTTTCTTTTTCTTGATAAATTTTACACTTTGGCAGAGAGAAACAGATAGACGAAAAAGGAAAAGAAGATAAAAGAGGAAGAAAAAAAAAAGAAAAGAAAAAAGAAAGAAAAGAAAAAAGAACAAGGAAGAAGTAGAGGTACCTTTCAGAGATAGGAAGAAATCGACCGGCAACTTTAAATCTGCAGCTCGTGCGTCACGTTTCGTACCGTTAGACGTTATTGACACCTTGTCTGTTCTCTCTTTCGAAAGATCTCCCGTTCGATCTCGCACGTTCAACGATCTATCTAGCCGCGCCAACGCTATCGACTAACTCGCCAAAGAACTCGCTCACGAATTTATCGAATCGAACTTTTTTTTTTCGAACGAGTTCCTTGCCCCACATTGTTGTGAAATTTTTACGATTAGATCGTTTAAAAGAGGAAGAAAAAAAGAAATGAGAAAAAAATCGACGAAAAAACTACGTCGTATTATGATTTATCGCACTATATCATTCTAACATTGGACGATCGAAACGAGTAATTCCAATGAAAACATACAATTCGATTCTACGGAATTTAATTCGTAAATGTATTTTATATTTTAAATCATTAATACCTAAGTAAATATCTTGAAATGATTTATAGCGTGTCTACGAAAAAGTTCACCGAACATGTGAGTTTTTATCGTTGACAAAGTTCTGCGTAGACAACTGTGAATAATCGACTAATTATTATTTTTTAACACTTGATTATCCTTCATTCGTTTTTTTTTTCTTCTTTCTTATTTAATAAATCAACTTCGAAAAATCAATATACACAAACCTATCGACATATATATATATATATATATATATATATATATATATATATATATATATATATATATATATATATATAATTTGATTAATTCACAATTAACTCACACGAGTTAATAACACTATCTATATCTAATAACATATCTACATTTAAATAATTAGATCTATTTACGATAAAGACACACACAGACACACACAAAAGCTTATTGATACACACACACACACACGCACACAAACATAATTACCTATTCAATTTTTATCTAAATATATAATTATATATATTTCTATAATAATAATTCTTATAGTTTATTTCAACGTTCAGAGAGAAATGGCGACTTACGAAGTAAGTATCTATATAGATCGTCGATTCGATCGATCGGATCGGCCATGATCTTTCCAATGGTAGCAGGACATCAAATGGCGACCAATTCCTTTTCGATCATCGTCGTCGTCGTCGTCGTCATCGTCGTCATTCTCGTCATCGTTGTCTTTGTCCGCCATGTCATTGACTCCGGTCCGAGATATCTCCGGCCTCCGGGAAAGCCGACGACTTTGAACTCGACGTTGAAGAAAATTCCAATGCCGTGTATAGAAAGTTAAAGCCATATGAAACGCGATGCCGTAATTAGCACCGCCGCCACTACCACCGCCGCCATCATCATCGCCACCGCCACCGCCACCGCCACCAACACCGGTCTATGGCTTTTATACAGGTATATGTATCTGTTTCGTGTATTAGTGTCGGTGTATATGGAAAGAGGAAAAGCTAATTCAAGATCATCGTACCGATTGCAAATTCTGGAATGGAAAATCAAATGAAAGGGATTTCGTTTCCTTTTTCAGATAGATACTTATCTATTATAATTTTCCGTTTCTTTTTCTTTTTCTTTTTCATTCTTCTTCTTCTTCTTCTTTGCTTTTCTCCTTTTTCTTTTTTTCTTTTTTTTTTTAATCCTTCCTCCGTCTTGTCGCACGTTCGTTCTCCATTCTTTTCTTTTTCTTGTTTCCTTCTTTCTTCTGATACTTTTTTTATTTTTTTTTTCTTTCTTTCTTTTCCCCCTTCAATAAAACTTTTACACCGTATAACATATAACTTGAAATATTTCTTCCAACGTACGAAGAATTCTTCGTCTCGTTTTATGGATAACGAAAACAAAAAAATTTGTCATATAAATTTTTCATTTTCAATCTATTACGGATTTTATCGAATGGTAGAAGATGATCGGAAGATTATAAAGATCAGTTCTCGAGAAATGAAACGGATTTCGTATTAGCGGCATTGAAGATAAAGAAAAATTAGGATGCCCTCCAACGTAGACGACATTCTGTCGGCAGCTAGACATTGACTTTGCCCGTGGCATTCCTCGTCCTTTTGCGGAAACTGGAATCGAAACTGAAATTCCGAGATGCGAAAGAGAGAAAGAGAGCGAGATAGATAGATAGATAGATAGATAGAGAGAGAGAGAGAGAGAGAGAGAGAGAGAGAGAGAGAGAGAGATAGAGAGACAAACGAGAAGTTAGTAGTAAGAGTAAGAGTCTCTTGGTTACCAGTGAAAGAGTCTAAATAAGATCATAAAAATTTCGAGTATTTCGCGGGAACTTTAGGAAAAAGCAATGTTCTCGTAAAACGCAACAACAACGACAACGACGACGACGACGACGACGACGTTTCGTTAATCTTTCATGTTCTGCGCGAAGGATTCTTTGCATGTGTTTACTTTCTTTTTTCTTTTCTCCTTCTTTTCTCGCCTCCTTCTTTTCCCCTCCTCCCCACCTCCTCTTCCTTGTCTTTTCCTTTTCACGAGAACGATCGGCGACGCGTTAGATACTGTTAAGAGTGATAAATTAAAAAAAGCAAAAAGAAAAAAAAAAGAAAAAGATGAGTTTTCATTGATCAATTGACATTCCTTTTAATCCCTTCGGTCAATGTTAAATCTCAATTACAACTTAACTCGCTAAACGATGTTACGACTTGGATTGGAATTTACTTTTAGAAACGATAATCAAATTCGTTCAAATCGAATAAATATCGATTGTAATATCTAACGTAAGTTAATAAATAAGTAAGTAGTTAATTACGAGATAGTTCGAGAAGAATTTTTCTCCGAGATCGGAATAACGATAGAATGATGGCATTTACCCTCGAGTTCGGAGGGTGAAAGAGAGGAGAGCGTTCTTAGCTCGATCTGAAGATATATATATATATATATATATATATATATAATATATATATATAATATATATATAATATATATATAAAA
Organism: Vespa crabro; assembly: GCF_910589235.1. Taxonomy (NCBI): domain Eukaryota; kingdom Metazoa; phylum Arthropoda; class Insecta; order Hymenoptera; family Vespidae; genus Vespa; species Vespa crabro. The sequence goes on along the minus strand of NC_060956.1, from coordinate 6,870,344 downwards.
AGTTAAAGAGAAGAGAGAAAAGATAAAAGAGAAAGAGAAAGAGAAAGAGAAAGAGAGAGAGAGAGAGAGAGAAAGATAGAGGGAGAGAGAGGTAGGACGAGGGATGAGGATGAGGAGATTCGATGTGCAAGTGGTCGAGCTATAGGGGAATCCCTCGGAGTAGTTCGTAATGGCGGCTACGGAGGGCCGGAGTCATCCCTCGTGAGGCGGGGTTGCCTATCAAAGGAGGGGAGGTAACTGACTTGAGGGTAAGAGGAATGAGAGAAAGAGAGAGAAAGAGCGTGTGCCGCTGTATACGTGTATGTGTATAGTGTATGTGTGTATTTGTACGTTGCTCTTCTTTCGAAAGCAAGCGCCGTTCGTCTCGAGAACGTTACCTTTACCTCTCGTCCACCTCCACCGCGGCTGCTTCATCGTATTCGCTTTCCTCCTCCTGCTTGGAGGGGACAGAATTTTTTCTATCAGTGCCTCTCCGATGGGTGGCAACCAGGCTGCTCCGTTCTCGACCAATCGAAATGCGGACGGGCCGGTACCGCCTCTGATGCGGCGGACTTGCTTTCCTCATCGACCTCACCGGACCCTCTCCTTCTCCCACTTTAACGCTCTTTCCCTCTCTCTGTCTCTCTCTCTATCTCTCTCTCTCTCTCTCTCTCTCTCTCTTTCTCTCTCTCTTACTCTTTCTCTCTCTTCTCCTCCTCCTCCTTCTCCTCTTCTCTCTAGCTATATAACTACTAGCTATCCATCCATCTATCTATTTATCTTTCTACTCGTTTACTCCCTTCGTATCCATCTTTCTTTCCTTTTCTTTACTTTTCTTTTTTCTTCCTTTTCTTTTCTTTTCTTTTCTTTTCTTTTCTTTTCTTTTCTTCTCCGTTTTTTTTTCTTTTCTTTACGGACCATCGTTTTCGATCATTAGAAAATATGTTTAAAGATAAAAAATATTTATTATTGATTTTCTCTCTCTTTCTCTCTCTCTCTCTCTCTCTCTCTCTCTCACATTTTCTCTTACGCACACATACGTATTAATTTTGCCATTTAAAAATCTCAATATCTATGTATGTATATCGGCGAATAAATGGAATATAATTAATACGACAAAAAAAGAGAAGAAATACAAAAATCTCGATCTGTTTAATGTTTCTATTTAATTTTATCAAGATATATTAGTAAATGTTAACATGTTTAAAATACCAATGATTATAGTTATTACCTATTTAAGAATATATAATTGAAATTTGTAATCAAGTCTCAGTTAAATAAAATAAAAGAACTAAATTTCGAGCAGGTGTTATCAAATTCTAGAAACTATCGAACAGAACCATCCAGGATGAACAGAAATGCTTAGAGTTGAGAAAGGGTGTGGAAAATGTTGAAGAGGGAAGGGCGTCGCAAAGGAGAATGCGCATGTCGGGCAGACCTCCCGGAGTTCGAGCTTCTCTTAACGGAGGAGGACCAACCCCTTCCATGAAAAGCTTTTCTGCAACCTCTTCTCCACCTTCGTATTTCAACTTATAAATCCGTAGGACCTTCCTTCCTTCCTTCCTTCCTTCCTTTCTCTTTTCACCTCTCAAACTAATCCACTTATATAAATATATCCATATTTATATAACTAATTCATATACTATTCGTCTTTTTATCATTTTCGAAGAGAAAATAATAATGTCTATGTCCTTCGTAATATTAATTATCGATGAAATCGATTGATATTTCAATAAAAGATAAACAGACACTTATATAATATCGTCCAGATATAAATTCGAAGAATAAAGGAATTTTTTTTTCTTTTCTTTTTTTTCTTTTCTTTAAATCTATTTTTTTATGGAAAAGATTTCAAAAGCTAAAAAGACTGCGGGAGCGGACGAGGGGAGGGAAGAGAAGGGGGGAGAATTGACACGAGTATAAAAACGGTTCCATTTTGGTGGACAAGTCGAAGAGAGGAACGAAGGGAGTTTAGAATGTTCGAGAGGGATCGAACTAACGGGGACGGTCCTGGTCAGAGAGGGTGCACCTCTGTGAGGGAAGAGGTTCTAACCGGTTGCGCATGTTCCCTGGCAAAAGGGTATACGCCCTCTGGCGGCTGTGCAATTTCATTTTCTAAATGAGCATCCCAACCCCTCGGAGATAGAGGGTGGGGTCTCGTTGATTTCTAGGTGGGAGAGTAGGTACGTGCCATACCTACAACGCGAACAACCGTTGCAACTTTGCTGCAATCGAAACTGCATATCCGTTTCATTAATTATGCATGAGCCTGCGGGCTGACCACGGTGTTATCGGTACGTTAGTAGCTCCTATCTGTTACAAAAAAAAAAAAGAAAAAAGAAAAAAAAAGACAAGAAAAAAAACCAACTCCTGAAATTCCTCGTACCGGAGAATAAGACTGGGAATAAGAGAAAAGAGTCAAGGGATTTTTATTGAAAATCTATGAAATTTTATTAATTCGCGTCGGGCTCTCGTTAGCGTCCACACGTGTTTTAATTGATTTCACCAACTAAATTTCTGTATTAAACTGTAGACATTGAACTGTTAATACTTATGAATAAAAATTTCAATAATTCCCGGTCGACAACGTCTTTTTTTTTCTCTTTTCTTCGATCGAATACCTAACTATTTTTTTTTGTTCATCCCTAATATACGAAAGTTATCTCGAAAAATCATGTCCCTCGTCGTAGAATCCTCCTAAGAAAAACCACAAACATGGAGTTATAATGATCGAATCCGTTCGGGTTGGCAGGGCATACGCCCAAGAAAAAAGACTTAGGAGAAGAGGAAGGGGGAATAGGTTGGGGGTGTATGTGAGGGAAGTGTGGGGCAAGGAAAGATGGAGCAGGGTTTGGTACAGAGTGGAAGGAGCATCATGACGAATAGTCGAGTTTTCTTGCTTGGAAAAGTTGCGCGAGTAGCATCGACCCTGACCCGGGACAACGGCCGGGTTCGTCCAGCTCGTCTATTTCCCTTCCAACATGGCGGATCCTTTTGGACGTTCTCTCCTCCAGAGTACTCGTCTTCCCTCTCTCTGTCCTCTCTCTCTTTCTCTCTCTCTCTTTCCCTCTCACATTCCTCTTCTTCTCCTCTCTACTCTCGGATTCGTTTCTCATTAATCTTCGTCTCCACCCTTTTGCTCCGTTTCGCGAGTTCTTGCAACGTTCCTGGCCGCTCCTTCGTCCTTCCTTCCTTCCTTCCTTCCGTCTCCTCCTCCGTTACGAAGCAACATGGCCGCTCGAATCGACCAACGAGTTCGCTGCGCGATTAGTTCGTAAGGCGATTTTTCAAATTTCACATTGGTTCCACGCACGATTGGTCGTCAATGCGACAGACGATGGCCGATCATGGAATATAAAAGGGATTATCAACAAATATTTATTCGAAACTGCAACCTGTCCAGATCATTTAGATCTTTCTAAGTAAATACCGTATCTATTGGTCCTACGTCGAATGGAAAAAAATAAAGCTGAATAAAAGAGCAAAGAGAGAAGAACGAAAGAAATGAAAAAAAAAAGAGAAAAGAAAGAAACAAAAAAAAAAGAAAACAGGACGAAAGAAAAAAGAGATTTCATTACGATCGGTTTAACAGAATGAAGAGCTTTCGTTGATGAACTTTCGGAGAATGAGAATAGTATGAGGCGAAGAACAGGTGACCAAAAAATGGTCTGGCGCCAGGAAGGCGCTAGACGAGGGAAGCTGCCGTCGCTCGTAGTCGTTCCTTGTCGATCCTGGAGCCAGGAGGGAAAAAGAAAAAAGCTTTCTCTCTCTCTCTCTCTCTCTCGCGCGCGCTCTCTTTGATATCTCTTCTCTCTTCCTCTCGTTTACCGAGGATGGCCTTGAACTTGGAGGGACTCCCCCGTTGGCCTAAAAACCGTGTCGCAGTTTTTCCTTGGGGCAGCGACGGAACAGCGTCGAAGGCGGCGTTGGCGGTGGCGGCGGCGATTGCAGCAGCAGTAGCAGTTGCAGTAGCAGTAGCACCAGTAGCAGCAGAAGCTCTCCAAGCACGAATCACCGAGCGAAACGGCTCTTCTTACAAGCTACTTGTTAGGTAGCTCCCCGAAGGTGGGACACGAATAGTAGAGACCCCTTTTTAACTTAAACCAATCTCTTCCTCCGCAACTTCCTTCAGCCAACTCTTCCGCAGTCTTCCTCTTTTACTTCTTACTCTTCCTTTTCCTCTTCCCCTTCCTCTTCCCCTTCCTCTTCTTCATCTTTCTTCTAGTTCGACTAAAATATTACGATAAGATTTATGGTTATAGCTTGTTTTTGGAAAACTCTGTTAGGGGTCGATGACATGGGATACGATGATTCTCGGTATCCACGTTGACCTTTAGCAAGGGGGAGGGGGATGGAAATAAATATCCGAGGGAAATGTTGGTGGATAACTGTGTTTTCTGAATGAATGAACGATTGATTCAAGGTCGACATTTTATTTTTCTAAAGAGAAAAAGATTATACACGGTAATATCAAGAAATTCTTTTCATTCTTATGATTAATTAATTTTCGTCATTTTGAGGAAATAGAGAAAGAGAGAGAGAGAGAGAGAGAGAGAGCTTTTCATAACCTATCATTGGGAAATGAAAAAAATATTCTTTTCTTTTCCGTTCACAATTCCTAATATCTATTTATTCCAGATAATGTTCATTCATAATCGCGTGTAAGACAGATAGATATAGTAAAAATAAATGAGATTTAATAGACCATCTAAAGATATATTTTCTTTAGAGACATTTAATGGAGCAACCCAGTATCTAAGTAGTAAGTATATCTAAAGTTCCCTCGAGCACATCTGGGCATCGACCCCTACCATCCACACCCTGCTTACAAGATTTGTGGTTATGGCTCTTTTCTGGTTCACGAATAGCACGGCGAAAGAGACAGAGTTTTTCGTCTCTTACGTTTCTTTCTTGGCTGCTTGGTCGACGGATTGAAGTTCAAGGTCGGAGTTGATAGAAGATCGACGTATGTATATGTGTGTGTATGTGTGTGTATATATATATATATATATATATATATATATATATATGTATAAGGTGTTTATTGAAGCTACTCTAAGAAAAAAAACGAGATTTGTATCGAACGAAGATAGAAATCTGATAGATAGATATAATTGACGGAAAAGGAAAAATATTATCTTTACGTCAACATTTTGTTGTTATCCTTATCGTTATCGTCGGAGTAAATTACATTCAAAGGCAAAAAAAAAATATACATGTTTAACTTCCTAGAATATCAAAGATATCTCTTTCTCGACGATCCCTCATCATCTAAATGAGGTAACTTTTTCCACGTATGTAGTTCCTTTTTATTTCTCTCCCTCTCTCTCTCTCTCTCTCACTCTCTCTCTCTCTCTCTCTCTCTCTCTCTCTTTCTCTTTCTCTGTCTTTTAGTTCGCTACGAAGAAATGACCTAGGAATTCACGCAGGATCGTTTCGAGGGGCTGCTTTTTGCATGCCGATGATCACGACCTCTCCCAATCTCTCTTCTTGGTCGTTCACCGAAGAAGAGAGAATACGATAGATACGTTGGAATTAGGTCAGCTGAGGTCAACCTCAAGATACCTCTTATTGGCAAGGACGCGGGTATCTTTTTTGCATGTGTACATGTATGCTGAGAATTCAATTTTTAATGATGAATACTCTCTCATTTTCTCTCTCTCTCTCTCTCTCTCTCTCTCTCTCTCTCTCTTCTTTCGTTCCTTTTACAAATCTTACGTTTCTTATAAAACCTCATACCTACTTACTTTTAGATACTTTTAACGGACACTTGTATCGAAGTATATAATGGAGAACCGAGAATCGAAGTATATAATCGAAGTATATAAAGAGAAATTCGAGATTGCTCTCTATTCAGACGAGATGGAGAAAATGGCGTACGTAAAATTCGATAAAAGTTCATATATTATTTTTTTTCGATTAAATAAATTCTATTCGAAACATAAGAAGTCATAAGATATTTCTCGGTAAAAATATTGCAATTGTAGTCGCGGAAAATCGTTGGTAGATAGATAGGTAGGTAGGTAAGTACCTACATCGTTTTTCCGAGAAGTTGAAAAAAAACGGCTAGCGAAGGTAGGAGCAATGCTAAAGAGTTAGAAAGATAGATAGAGAGAGAGAGAGAGAGAGAGAGAGAGAGAGAAAAGGTGCGTAGCACGGTAGCCGTTACGAGATAGGTTGGTAGATAGGTGTATACATATAGAAAGAAAGAGAGAGAGAGAGAGAAAGACAATGGTAGAAAAAGAAAGAAAAAGAAGAGATAGAAATGGAGGCATAAGAGAGGCAGAAACGAATAATAAGAAAAAGAAGAAACAGAGAGAAAGAGAGAGAAACAGTGCGCGCGCGGAAAAAAGAAAAAGAAAGAGCGAGAGTATAAAAGTGCGAGCGTGCGATAGAAAGAATGAGAGAAAGAATGAGTGAGAGAGAGAGAGAGAGAGAGTGAGTAAGAGAGAGAAAGAGAGAGATGGTCGATCCCCCCACGCGAGTACGCGCGTCCTCCCACTATACTGGTGACCGTGCTGCTCTGGTCTCCCTACTCCAGGAGAACCGAGCGGTGTCGTGGCTCGGTAGCGAGTGGCGTGGACTCGCGCGAGGGGTAGACCCGAGGATTAACGAAGACGACCGAGCACGGCCGAACGGTCGTTCGAATCGCGGCTCCCGCGTCAGTGCTGAAACCGCGTTCGCGGTCCACGGTTCACGATTTCCGGGTCTCGCTGGTTCTCCCGTCCTTTTTTTGGTCAGACCGCCGTAGTTACCAACGTCGTGCTCGCGCGCGCACGTTTAAGGTTATACGTTCGTTAGTAAAAGCGCGAGGAGATAGTCAAATATACGCGGCAAATAAAGATATAAATAAATAAATAAATAAAGAACGAAAGGAAGGAAGAAAGGAAAGAAAGAGAAAAAAGAAAGAAAGAAAGAAAGAAAGAAAGAAAGAAAGAAAGAAAAAAAGGAGGAGAAACACGGTAGGAGGAGAGGGTAAGAAAGTGGAGAGGAGAAGGAGAAGGGAGGGGTGTGTGCGCGTTCATCCGTCCGTCCGTCCATCCATCTATCAATTCGTGCGTGCGGCGTGCGCGTTTGCCTACAAGCTATAATCGTGGTTCTTTTATAACCTCTCGCTTTTTCGGACAAATCCATTTCCGCGTTTTCTCAAGTCGCGTATTACAGAGACATATTACGAGATACATATGTGCCGATTGATTGATTGATTGATCGATCGATCGATCGATCGATCGGTGAGTTCAACTTTGCGTCCTTGTAGATTGCTACCGATCAGTTGCAAGTAAGTCCGTACTCTGTGTTTCACCAAGTTCGACGTACTGTGCGAGCGAGACAGACGAAAGGAAGGAAGGAAGGAAGGAAAGTGAAAGAGAGAGAGAGAGAGAGAAAGAGAGAGAGAGAAAGAGAGAGAGATATACAGAAAAAGGGAGGGAGAGAAAGAGAGAGAGAGAGAGAGAGTGAGAGGGTGGTAGAGGGAGAAGAGTAATAGAACGAAAAGGATAGGTTAACTTCTGTGTCTGTCTGTTACTCGAAAGTGAGAGTAGGACGTATAGACGATTGAAAGTAAAGGATAAAGAAAGAAAAGAAATAGAAAAGATAGACTAAATAGAAAGGTGTCGTAGCGATTCGCTCGCACATAATGTAAAAAGTATACATTATCATTAATACGAATTAATCAAGCGAATAAATAATAAAGTCCGACAAATTTGTGTTCGTACTTTGAGAAAGAAAGAGAGAGAGAGAGAGAGAGAAAGAAAGAAAAAGAACGAAAGAAAAAATAATAACAATAACAATAACAATAATAATAATAATAATAATAATAATAATAATAATAATAATAATAATAATAATAATAATAATAATAATAAGATAAAACAAAAAGAATTTAATTGCAAGTCGACGAGCAAACTCGCGACTTTAATCCTAAATCGAGAACCTGGTGGTCCAATCTTTTTGGTTAGTAACGTTAGCTGCTGGCAGCTTTGGGAGGAAGAGAGGAGAAATAAGAGGAAGAGGAAGAGGAAGAGGAGGAGAAAAAGGAGGAGGAGGAGGAAAAGGAGAAGAAGAAGAAGGAGGAGGAGGAAGAGGAAGAATAGGAGGAGGAGAAAAAGGAAGAGGAGGAGGAAAAGGAGGAGGAGGAAGAGGAGGAGGAGGAGGAGGAGGAGAAGGAAGAGGAGGAAGAAGTGGTGATTGCATTTAGATTTCGAGTTGGAGCGAAAAATGGCGGCGGCGCGTCGACGGTATGCCTCGACGTCGTCGCCGGTCGACGAACATTAATGCGAGAGTATTATTGTTGTTGTTGTCATCGCCGTCGTCGTCGTCGTCGTTACTATTGCGGACTACGAAAGTCAACAGAAGGGGGAGAGAGAGATACAGAGAGAGAGGGAGAGAGAAAAAGAAAGAAAAAAAGAGAGAGAGAGACGAAGAAGAGAAAAGAAGAAGAAGAAGAAGAAGACGAAGAGAAAAGAAGAATCGACGAGAGAAGAGGCTACGAACGGATACATTATTATTATGTAGGATTTACGTTCGGTTAATCGGTGTGTGTGTCTCTCTCTCTCTCTCTCTCCCCCTCTCCCAACCTCAATTAAATCCTCTCTCTCTCTCTCTTTTTTTATCCGTGTGTGTCCATCATACTATCCTATCCGTTGTGTCTCTCTCTCTCTCTCTCTCTCTTTTTCTCTTTCTCCCTTCCTTTTTTCTCTCTCTCTCTCTCTCTCTCCTTTATACACACATACACACACGCGTCCGCACACACATACACGCACACACGCACACACACACACACACACATATATATATATATATATACATGCACAAAGACACACACACACACACGTTTTTCCCAGCATAATCATTCTCTTTCTCAATCTCTTCGCAAAACTCCCAAGGTGCAATATATTCGCTTTACGCGTTCGTTAGAAGAGATCGATGCGCGAAAAGCAAAGGTGCTCGATCAAACGGCATTTTAGTATTTCGACAAATGCGCGAGCGGCTAACTTGTAGTCGCGCAAGGAAGAAGAATCTAGTCAAAAGGGGGAAAGGGAGCGAGGAGGAGGAGGACGAGGAGAGAAAGTAAACCAAGCGAGAAGAGAAAGAGGAAGATAAAGAAGAAGAAGAAGAAGAAGAAGGAAAGGAGGAGGAAGGAGAAGATAAAGAAGAAGAAGAAGAGGAAGAAGAGGAAGGAGAAGATAAAGAAGAAGAAGAAGAAGAAGAAAAAGAGGAAGGAGAAGATAAAGAAGAAGAAGAAAGAGGAACGAAGAAGAAGAAGGAGAGGATAAAGAAGAAGAAGAAGAAGAAAGAAGAACGAAGAAGACAAACGACGGAGAGAAGTAAAGGACGCGCGAGACTTTGGTACCGAGAGAACGGAGAGAGACAGAAGGAAAATAAAAGTACGCTTACGGGGAGAGAGAGAGGATAGAAGATAATTTCAAAAGTAAAGGAAGAGAAGTCACCTTGCGTCGGTAGCGGCGAGGGGCGTAAACAAAAGAGACACACGCGGTTATAAGCTAAACCAAAGCTTCTCGCACGTGTTTACATCTTCCTAGTGTACATCTTTCTTTCTCTCTCTGTCTCATATAAGAATACACACACGCACACACACACTATCTCTCTTTCTCTCTCTCTCTCTCTCTCTCTCTCTCTCTCTCTCTCTCTCTCTATCTCCGTCTCTATCTCTGTCTTCGTCTCTCCCTCTCTCTCTCTCTCTCTCTTTCTCTCTTTCTCTCTTTCTCTCTCTTTCTCTCTTTCTCTCTCTCTCTTATTTCCTTTCGTATCGAATCGAATTCTCGGAAGTCGCGATCGTTCCACCGAACGGGACAGTTTACCGGTGCGTGCGTGCGTGCGTACGTGCGCGCGCGCATGTTTGTGTCTCTATGTGTGTGTTCGCATCGTCGTAAGCATCCGTCGTACGTATCGAGAGAAGAAAGGGGGAGGATGCACGAAGCGAAGAAGAGAGAGAAGATTTATTATTATTCTATGTGGAACTAAACTAATAACGCGTCCTCGTAATAAGGAGTACAATAATTTTCGTTCGTTCGTTCGTTCGTTCGTTCGTTCGTACGTACGTTCGTACGTTCGTCGTTGTTGCGCCGGTCGCGCGACGACGTTATAACGCGAACTGTGTTTGGTTGGTGTTACGTACCTTTTCGAATTGGTAAAAACGTATCCTATGTACGTAAATACGTACGAAAACGTGTATACGATATTTCACGAAATCAAAGAAATTATTCGGCGCGTGTTCGCCTTAGTGTGTATATGTATATATATTTATATATATATATATATATATATATATATATATATTTATACGCAATTGTTGTTCAATAGATAACAATATATTATTTCTTCACGCAAGTTCTAAACGCCCGCTCGAACACCGCAAGTTAATTGATTGCAGTGACGTATCCAACAAGAATTTTGTGAAGGGTCAGCTGTCTGACCGACCGAAAATTTTTTTGGCACAATTCTTCGTAGAGTTGTTTATTTCTACTTTTTTTTTACTACTATCTTTTTTTTTTTGTTTTTTTAATCATAATAATAATAATACTTATTATTATTATTATTATTACTATTATTATTATTATTATTATTATTATTATTATTATTATTATTATTATTATTATTATTATTATCGTCATCAACATTATCATCATTATTATTGTCGTTTATTTTTCTATTAATTAATTTTACTCGTCCCGGTACGCGACGAGTGCGCGCTTATTCGAAGTGCGTGACTTCGATACAAGTGCGGTTTTTCTTTCTTTTTTGTTTTTTTTTCCTCTTCGTGTGAAATAGTTAAATATATCTATAAAATAAAAGAAAAAAAAAAGGAAGAGGAAAAGCAAGTGGAAGAGGAAGAGAAAGAAGAAGAAGAGGAGAAAAGGAAGAAAGAAAATTTCTTACATTTGGAGACTGTTTTTTGAAAAGAAGATAAAAGATAAGTAAAAAAAAGAAAGAAGGAAAAAGAAAAAAGGAAGGAGAAAGGTAGAAAAGGAAAAAGAGAAGGAAATGTATCCGTGGTACAGAGACAGCGTTGCGGCCGCGGCAGCGGCGGGCCTCGGTGGGCCCGTCGGAGTCGTTGGTTCAGGATTCTGTTCGAGTGGACCCGGACAAGGTGCTACTACAATAAAAACGGAGAGTGGATATTCCGACTGCATGCTGGCTCTCGATTACGTCCAGAACAAGGTTAGTTTATATTGTAAAAATTATATATACATATATATATATGTATATATATATACATATATATATATATATATATATATATATAATTATTTATTTTAATTTGTCTAATCGATTGATTGATATCTATAATATCTAACAAATTACGATTGGTATTAAAATCCTTTAATATATTTCAAGGACAATCTCGTAACCTATTCGAAAATCTATTTATCGGATCTAAAAGTATTCGAGAAGATCTAAAGTTATTCTAGAACATCGTTATAGGTACACCTATGATCATAGTATTATCTAAGCAAATATCTAACAAATAAGTTATCGGTATGTTTATGACCTCTTATATATTAGACTAGAATTATGTTTCTAAGAATGACTTAATTGTTAATTCTTTCGTAAAAAGTTTCCGCGTCCATCGTTGGAATTTCACGCGACTGTTGTTCTTTTTTTTTGCTTTTCTCTTTCTCTTTCTCTCTCTCTCTCTCTCTTTCTCTCCTCTTTTCTTTTCTTTCTCTCTTTCTTTATTCTTGGAAAATTTGAGAAGATAGCAAGAAGGTGAATTTATGTCTTATGTTTACATACAACAACGTTCAACGATAGTTGAGACCCAATCGTTTCTTGAAATTGTAAAATGCTAATAGGAGTAGAATATATATATATATATATATATATATATATATATATATATATGTTTCTATATGTATAGATAAAGAAAAAGAGAGATGACACGAAAGCGTACAAATCGAGGTTGTATAAGTATATTGCTTTTCTTATTTACTTTCGATCACATTCGATCGTCCTTTCGCTAACTTCTGATTTCATTGTTTGAAAACAAAGCAAAGCGGACATCTAAGAAAATTTACGCCTAGACATTCTTACTTACTTATTGTTAGTAGATAGTTGTTAAATCGTCGGAAGATAATCATAGTAAAATCGTCATTATTAGTTTAAAATTTAATACAACATGGATATATTACATTTTCATATATATATTTATATTTATCATAATTATCGTATAGATTATTATGTTAGTTATTTATATTTAATTCGTCGAATAAAATGGGATTTCTAATTGATAGCAATTTTTTTTAAATCACGATTATATCGCATAAGTTATTTATATTTGTTTTTGTTGAATAAAATGAAATTCCTAATTGATAATAATCTTTTTAAATCACGATTATATCGTACAGGCTATATTAGGTACTTATATAATTCATTCGGGAAAATGGAATTATTAACCGTTAGGAGATTTTGTTTTTAATCACGATTATATCGTATAATGTTAAATATTTATATTTAATTGATGCACATATAGAAAACAGGATTATTAATTAATAGTAATATTTTTAATCATGATTATATCGTACAGATTGTGTTAGATTTCTATATTTAATTTGTCGGACAAAATGGGATTATTAATTGATCGCAATCTTTTTAAATTATGATATAATCATAATTTAAAAAGATGTAATTATTAATTGTTTTTAAAAATGTTTTATTAATTAAAAATGTAATTATTAATTCTTAATAATTTATTTCGTATTTCTTTTAGATTTATACTTATTATTAAATATATTCATATATTTATAAATAATTAGATTAATGATAAATATAATAAAAATGAATATTTCGTTTCTATTTATCGTATCGATACAAAACTCGTTAAACATTACATTGATGTCTATCAAGAAAAAAATAAAAAAAGTTACGAGCCGAACGATATTATATAAATCTGCAATAATTAAATTGCACAGACTCGTACATTTGTAAATTTCCTGTTAGAAAAAAAAGAAACAAAAAAAAAAGAACAAAAAAGAAAAAAAAAGAAAAAAGAAAAAATAGAGAAGAATAACAATCGTATATCCTTTTTTCGAAGAGAAAGAAATACATATGTAGATACGTATTTTTATTTCTAAAGGTTGACAGTGTGCGTATTTACGTTGACAATAAAAACTTCATTTGACACGTGGATCGTTTTGCATAGGTACATATATTATTTTGTATAGCGTCGAGAAAATCAAGGGGGAAAAAAAAAGGAAAGAAAAAAGATGACTCGCGGTCATCACGGTTAAGCAAGCGAGACAAAGTAATTGATGTATATATATGCATATATATGTATATACATCTATTTACGAGGAGAGTAGATCGTGCATGTCTGATTCGTCATTAATGACTTAATAGGATTAACGTTCGACTTGCACCTTAAGAATTATCAAGTTGTTCTCATATTTAAAAGGCGTGTAATCCGAGTCCATAACGTGTCGATATTTTTCATTTTTTTTCTTTTCTTTTCAATATTTATGAGAGCGAAAGAGAGAGAGAGAGAGGGAAGTATGTAAGTTTTATATTCCTAAACATTTTTTATCAGCCAGGAATTATCCTCTTAATGGCGATATAATTGAGTCAAGATACCCATTTATTCAAGATTCTTAGAACTTGAATATACTTTAATAATATATAGGAAATAACTAAAATTCGGGAGAAAGAAAAAAGAATATTCATTAGAATTAAGTCAAAAAGGATGGAGAATTTTTGTATCGAACTGGTTTCTGCAGGTCAATGACCTGAAGCGATACGTTTGACACACAACTTACATAAATAAGTTACTTTACCTGTGTATATACATTTTTCTCGTTTGTTTTTTCTTTTCTTTTTGTTTTTTTGTTTTTTTTTTTGTTTTTGTTTTATTCGATATATATTACGGATTATCGAGAAAAAATAAAAAGAAATTTTGTTAATCATAGGAAACAATAATTTGAAGATTTATATATATTTAATTATTTTTATAATTATTTATATAATTAATATAGTATTATTAAATGCACAGTAATGTTTAAATTAATAATAATCAATGAAGATGCATAACTAAAAATAATTTTTTTTTTCCCGATATAAATATAATTTTGTATTCTTACGTGAACGTGGATGAACTTGGCAATCTTTGACGTCTTAATAGTCTCGTCTTGTGTCTCTCAAGTTTCTATTAAAACGAGACGAGTAAAGTGAGTACTCACGAAAATGGCAATTATTTCCTAATCGTATAGTCAATCGTACATACGTCTTTATATGGGAATAATGTTTCGTAGAGAATCTAGATGACTCCTGGTTTCGTGCTACGATCGTTGTTCGATAAATTACTTCCTCCTTTTTTTATATTTTTTTTTCCTTACTTTTTTTCCTTTCCTTTTTTTCTTTTCTATTTGCCTCGCGCGACAGGTCGCTATGTAGGAAGGAATCTATAAGAAACGCCTTGGATGATTTAATTGGAATTTAATCATATACTATCTCTCTCTCTATCTTTTTTTTTCTTTCTCTATTACATACGAATTTATACCCCTTAACCGTACGGTCTCATCCAATTCATCCAGTACCTAAAGATATTATTTACTACGATATACATACATATGTGTATGTGTACGTGCGTACGTGCGTGCGTGTGTGCGTGTGTATGTGTGTGTGTGTGTTATACATATGTATATTATTGAAAAAAAATGGCGAAACTTCTGAACGGAACCTTGGAAATGTTGAAACAGTGAGAACTTTCGATCGGTTTTTGTAAGATTCTACGAGAAAACGCTCGTGCCAGCTCGCCGGCAAACGAGACAAGAAAATAATCCGCCGTGTCAGAAGCTGTGAAAACGACTCTCTGGCTAAAAAGTTGAAAACGTTCATGACTACATACATCAGTTGACGATTCATAATGTATTCACTGGCCTTTCGTAGATACATCTTTTTCGATCGATCCTTATTCTTTTTTTTTCTATATATATAAAGAAAATATATATATAAAGAAATATATATATATATATATATATATATATATATAAAGAAAAGAAAATATATATATAAATATATGTGTATATATCGGAAGAAGAAAATGTTTTTTCATAGACTCAACTGAGTATTTATTTTCTTATCTTTCCTTTTGTGATTTCGTTGATGAAATCGAGATACAATATTATTATGTATGAATCGTAATCATTTTTTTGATTCTCCTCGATTATATCAAAATGTTTGGAAAGATTTTTCTTTTGCTTCTTTTTTTTTTCCTTCCTTCATCTCGTTTCGCAATAACGTAAAATTTAATTTAACGATGTTATATTCGTATATTTGTTTGGATCGATACTATGTAGTAGTTGGAATGAGTCGTTGTAGATCGATAGATCCCTACAACCATATCCCATCGGTCACTGGTCGTTATCCGACATTGTGACGTTTAACGAGGATCAGAGGAAAGGTTAACGACTACGTAACAGGATCGCTCGCAACTGCGATGATTAAGTAGCTTCGTGCGCGCGTGCATTCGTTAACGGCTCATTAAGAATTAGATTCGATCGTAATCTCGAACCGGTAATGATCCTCCTTTTCGATCGCTAAGGACTTGAGAATTTTTTCCGTAAGACGCGATAATGACTAGTTGAGCGTATCGTGCCGAAGGTTGAACGTAAGTAATAAATTACTTATGTATAATGTCAAACTTGCTGTATTTATTTTATACATTGTAAGATAATAAAATAGTCTTACTTACAACATACATACATACATATATATACGTATATATATATATATTTATATATATATATATATATATATATATATATATATATATATATATCTTTAAATACTATCATAGAAATACAATAAGAAAAACAATAAATTCTTTTTAAAAAGATTTTTTTAATTTTCATTAATAAGTACATTATTAATTATAAATGTATATATATATATATATTTATTTATTTATTTATTTATTGAAGTAAAAAGAATTACTTTTTTTTTATTATTATTATTTTAAATTTGCGAAACAAAGTTAATTCATTAATTTTCGATAACATCGAAATAAATTTAACCGTAATTACTTGAACGTTTCTGGTGTAAGATATCTATAACAAGAAATCTAGTGTATTATTAAAGAAACGCGCGTATACACACACACAAATAAACAAACAAGCAAAGTAATTGGAAAATAAATAACTCAATTTATATTAAGTCGAAGTAGAAATATTCCTTGATAAAATCTAATTTATAGCGAACTATTGAAATATCTAGTAGAATGAATTAGACAAAAATGTGTATTCGTAATCATATATAAGTAATAGTATAAGTTAAAGACACAAGGACCCACCGGCTCGATCGAGTAATTTAATTGCTTATTAAAAAAAAAAAAAAAAAGAAAAAAAAGAAAAAAATAAAAAAAATAAAAAAGAAAGGAAAAAAAAAGAAAAAAAAAGGCACGAAGCTTGGTATGTCGAATTAATAACCTCCTTGAAATAATGTAATAACGTATATAAAGCATAATTGTATGTTTCTTATGGTACATATCTTTTTAATTTAATTCGATATAGATAGATATATAGCTAATAGGCAAATAGGTTATATAGAGGAAAAATCGTAAATTTTTGGGTAAATGTCTTTTATCGTTTCTTTCTCTCTCTCTTTCTCTCTCTCTCTCTCTCTCTCTCTCTCTCTCTCGCTCTCTTTCTTCTATTTTTATATTCTGCTTAACTATATATCCATCACGAAAGAGATCACTTTAACGAGAACGATTAACAAGGAAAAGGTGATGACAGGGGATTATGAAAATAATTGTGAGACATGATAACAAGGGGAAGGCAGAACACCGTGACTAATTGCTGTACTTGTCGACTGATCCTCATTTAGGGATATCTATCTAATAAAATGTATATATATATATATATATATATATATATATATATATATATACAGTTTATATATATATTGGTTTATTAGGTAGATATATAAATATATAGATATAAATTATATATATAAATATATATAAATATATATAAATTATATATATAAATATATATAAATATATATATATATATATATATATGTATATAGATATTTATTTAGTTATTTATTTAGTTAGTTAGATAGATATATATATATATATATATATACATATATATATATATGATAGTTTTAATATAATTTTAATTACATATTCATATAAATATTATCCGCATAATTACGCAATTTATATATATATATATATATATATATAAATATGAAATCTTTAGATTAGCCTTTTCGATATCCAATCGAATTCAGTATCTAGCAACTTTATCTACAATGTAAAAGTCTATACAAATACTTACATTTTCTAAGTTAAACGCCAAGGAAAGAGAAGTTAGTCGGTCTCTTCGCAAAGAGTAGGCAAGTATAAAAAGTATCTGAAAGTGCAATGTTGCAACCAATTTCCCCTTCGTCCTGTCCCACCACTTTTCCACTCGACGACAACCATAAATGTTTGTTGTGTAGCATGCGGAAAACTCGACGTTCGAGTTTTTTTCTTCCTTTCTTTCCTCCTTTATTTATTTCCTTTTCTCTTTCTTATTCTTTCTCTTTCTTCTTCTTCTTTTTTTTTCTTTTTTTTTTTTAATTTGGTTCTCATTGTATCTGGTTAGAAAAAAATTGAAATGTCACATTGATTTCAAAGGAATTAACAATAATCTTTATTCGTGGTTTCTCTATAACTTAATAGACAAAAACGAAGGGCGAGGAAAATGTCTGCCGTCGGTATGATAAATACATTAATTCAAGTCATAAATCTGAATGAAATTAACTGACCGTGTTGATTTTTCCGCTCGAAAAAGCGCCCCTTTGTAAGTATTTCTTCCCTCATTTCTTCCTTAGGTTTAATTTGTAAGAAAAACAATTTTACCTGGTATAAATGATGCACACGATCAAGGATCTACGTCGTTAATCTATTTTACAAAAAAAAAGAGAAGAAAAAAGAAAAGAAAAGAAAATTCTATTATAGATATGATAATATGATCCGTAGAAATTTTCGGCGAAACTTGTATGTTCAATCGATAATAAAATAAGAAAGAAAAAAAGGAGAAACGTTTCGATCGGTATGTCGTAAAAGTCGCTGTTAAAATTTGGAACCACGAAGACGCGCGGCCATTGCTCGTGGGCCTTGTGGGGCCCACCGTAAGAGGCCGTTCTTCGGGGCCTCACCAGCCGGCCTTCCAAATTTGGCACACGCATGGAGAATCTTTTTGCCAGGGTTCTTAGGAAAAATGGCCGTTGCAGTGTGCACGATACATGGCTCCTCCTCTTAACGCCATGCACCGGCCAAGGAAAAAGAAAGGAAATGAATTGAATATAGCTTACTTTCCAGACAAAAATGATAATGAATTTGTATAAATAAAATGGATTCAATGTAGTTCAAGAAAATTCATTTAATCTGTGAAAAGTGAACGAAAGGAATTATTACAAATTGTGGATTATGTTTTCCTTTTTTTCTCTTCTTTTTTTGCTAAAAATTGTTACGATTTTTTTTTTTTTATCAATAATCAAATACTCGACAAAATATTTTCATAGAATTCAATAAATTTTTAAATAAAATCGTAATAAAAATGTATCTACTAATTTATGCGACAAAGGGAAAAAATGAAGAGGAAAAGTTATTAAAAATTATGAATTAGATTTTTTGAAAAATTATGACCACTTTTGTATGAATAATTTTTAAACGGATTATCTCTAAAGAATTCAACAAATTTTTAAATAGTAACGCAATAAAAATTTATCTAATAATTCATATAATAAAGGAAAAAATGAAGAGAAAAGTTTATTAAACATTATAATTTGAATTTTTACAAAATTTTAACGAAGATTTTTGCGAATGATTTCTAAGGAGGAATTAAATTAAAATAAATTATAACAAATTTTCAAATAGTAGGAGACTACTTGACACTAGCTAAATTGAAAAAAAATGAAGTCTTATTAAAAATAAAATTGAATGAATCTTTTATAAGATCTACAAATAATTTAACAAATTTTTAATTAGAAACACAATGTTATTCAATTTTCTTATTAGAGACTAATTAGAAGAAAGAAAAGACCAAGATGAGAAAGATCAATTTAATTTCTTGAATCGAACAAACTCTTGAATGAAATTTCATTCAATCGAAAAGGACATTCTTAAGAATATTTTGAATCTTATGATGAAAAGAAAAAAAAAACAAAAAAAAAAAAGAAAACTATTTACAAATATCGTAATAGCATTTGTGATAGAGAATTTGGTAAAAAGTTTGATATGGTCGAATGAAAGACGAAGGAAGAAAAGATGAAAAAAAAAGAAGAAGCTGAAAAAGAAGAAGAAGAAGTCAGAAGAATTAAAAGAGACGAGAGAGAATTAGTTAAAAGATTAGATTACCGAAGTAACAACAACAAAAGAAAAGAAGAAGAAAATAAAAAGAAAGGAGATAAAAACAAAAGAATCATTCGACTTCCCATCGAACAAATTCTCAATGAAATCTTATATAAACGAAGAAGAATTTCACATCCCTCAGGAATATTTTGAACTTTACGATAAAGAGAGAAAATTGCTACACAAGTATCGTAATAGCGTTGGTGGTAGACAGTTTGGTAGTAGAAAGGTTGCCTTGGTCAAATGGAAGACAATAAAAAGCAGAAGAAGAAGAAGAAGAAAAAGATTGAGAAAAAGAAGAAGAAGAAGAAGAAGAAGAAGAAGAAGAAGAAGTTAGAAGGATTAAAAGAGACGAGAGGGAAGGTAAAAGGTGGCCTATCGAAGGAGTTGCTTGGGTAGAAAGATGAGAGTAAAAGAGGTGGAGAGGAAGAGACGGAGAGGGGAATGGGTGGGCTCTTTTGGGGGCTGCGACGGAAGATGCGCCAACGGCGAAAGGGTGGACGGGGGGGAGAAGGAAAAAGAGAGAGAGAGAGAGAAAGAGAGACTCGCGAGTTGCGCGTTGCCTTGTTGTTCAGGTAGGAGAAGCTCGTTGCCGAGCTTCGAACGAGAGAGGAGAAACGTTCTCAGTGGGCGTGAACGGAGGTAGCAGGTGCGCGTGGGTGGGGGAGGCGTGGTGACCGCGTCCGATTGGCCCCAGGCAGACCGGAAGTGGGGTGCCAGGAGGGCTTCGAAGAGGGTCGCGAGGAGGGCCGCGAAGAACCTCAGCGCAGAGAGGGCGCACCCACCTCGTCGTTGTCGTCGTCGTTGTCTTTCTCTCTCTCTCTCTTTCTCTTTCTCTCTCTGTCTGTCTCTCTCGGCCGCTAGCAAAAACGATATATCGCGTCTCTCGCGTGAGACGCTGCAAAAAGCTGCCAGGTGGCATTTCGCCTTTACCTTCAGGGCTGCTACTGCACTGCTTGCTACTGCTACTGTTACTGCTACTGCTACTGCTACTGCTACTGCTACTGCTACTGCTACTGCTACTAGTTTTCCTGCTATTGCTGCTGTTCTGCTGTTGTTGCTGCTGCTATCGCTATTGCAATTGGTATTGCTCCTGCCGCTGTTGCTGTTGCTGTTGTTCCTTCTGCTATCGCTGGTGCTTTTAACTTCCTTCACTTATATCATTATCTCTAGAGTTCAGTAATCTTTTATATACATTATACTTTAAGGGTTTTAATCCTGTTCCCTTTGTCTCTCATTCTCTGTACATTACTCCAATTTAAAATCATTATTATTTAATGTCTAATTATATAGGAAATAGTTTGATTAAATTTATGACGAAATTATAATGGTTACATCGTTGCACATTTACAAAATACCATTTGCACTTTTCGCAGGATGCTCGTTAAGAGCGGATCGATAGTTCGTCGCAGTTCGCGTGAGCGTGCAAGCAAGTGTTGTCGCGTTCGATCGTGTTTGTTCTCAGAGTATACAGTTCGTTCGTTTTATCGAAGGGTGCGAGGGTATTAGGAAAGAAAAAGAAGAGAAGAGAATAGAAGAGGAGATTACGTACTTAGCTGTTATGTGGAGAAGGACAAGGCGGTGACGCGTTATCTTTTCCGTAGGTACGTTTCTTCCGTTCGCCTACGTAAACGGCAACGGTACGTATCTCCCTACATACGTACATACATACATACATATATACATACATATATACATACATACATATATACTTGCATAAATACATACTTACATAGTAGGACTTACCTACCGGCGGCTTTTAGGATTGATGGACGGAAACGCAGGAAATGCGGAGAAGAATAGCAGTCGAGTCGATGTTGTCCTTATTTCTTAGGGGAGTCGGTATTGTTGGCTGTGCGAAAAGATATCTTTTCTTTGTGCATGCATCTCAATGAAAATTAAGCATTGTTGATTGCCAGATCTATCCAGTTGCGTGTCTGTTCTTTTTCTTTTTTCTTCTCTTTCCCTTTCTTTTTTCCTTTTTTCTTTTTTTTTTTCTAAATCAAATGTAAGTAATACATATTTATTAATTAATCAGATTGTACATTTAATTAAAATTTAATATTTAACCTCTTCTTATAGTATCACGATAAAAACTTTAGAATATTTCTTTCCTTTTTCATTTCTTTGTTTCCGGTTTTTTTTTTTTTTTTTTTTTTTTTTTAATTCTGTCCACCACGTTTTCATTTTAAGCGAGCAAAAGAAAAACAAAACTGATACGATGTTAATTAGAAAAATGAATTTTATTCAATTACTTTACGTTAACATTTGTAATACTTTTTTTATAATCTCGACAAGAAATTTAGTATTTTTATTTTTCATTAAAAACAATTAATGATGTGTCGAACGAAAAAAAGAAAGAAAAAAAAGGAAAAAAAAAAAAGAAAAGAAAGACATTCATTTAATTAGGCTTAACAATAACGTGCGTTTTTTTGTTACGATGTAAGACAAGAAAACCGTCCAAATTATGTACGATAATGATCGTATATTCAAAATTATGCGTATCATTGATACTCATCGAAAAAGGAAAAGAGAAAAAAGTTATAATACAACAACCGTCAAATCGCCATTATACCTATTACGCCAATTAACTCTTGCCTAATTAAGAATTCGCGGATAATAACAATTTGCAAATTATCACGAGGAAATACCAGAGCTGCCTGCCACGTCTTTTTAGTCATTATTGTTGTCATCGTCGTCGTGACTTCTCAGCGATGAATTCGAGATAAGCCATGACCTCGGTTTAATACTTTAGAGAGAGAAAGAGAGAGAGAGTAAGAAGGGGGAGGAAGGTGGCGGGGGGGGTGAAGGGAAACAATGGGATCGGACAACCCTTTAAGGAAAGGCGTAAGCTACCTTGAGGTGCCGTGGAATCAGTCGTCTCTTTAAGAAATAAGAAAAGCTGTTGGCTCTTCGTTAACCAAGAATCCTCGACGAAACCAAGAAACTAAACGAAACGAAACGAAATGAAACCAGACGAGACGAGACGAGACGGGACGAGACGATCAAGTTACACCGGATGATCGCATCGTGGGATATCTTAGGTGGAACCATGAATATAACAATGGAGAATATAATGTGCTTACCTTCCGACTGGAAAGATTCTACTGAACAACAACAACAACTACAACAAAAAAGAAAATTATAGAAAAAAAATTGACTAACAGATTAATGTGTGTGTGTGTGTGTGTGTGTGTGTAAGAGGGAGAAAGAGAGAGAGGGAGGGAGGGATGCGTACATTCGAGCCGATTACAGAATACCTATAAAGATTCTACTCGTTCGATTTATGAGATTTTGTTAGAAGAAAAAAAAACAAAAAAAAAAAAAATAAAAAGAAGAAGAAAAGGAAACAGGATGTTCTCTTTTATCCAGTTTTCCAATCAAATTTTTATTTATTCTACTAGAGATAAAAAAAAAGATAGAGCTGTGACACGTTCATTTACGATAACTCTAACAATATTTTACTATTTTTATCTTTTTATCTTCTTTTTCTTTTTCTCTTTCCCCTTTTTTTTCGAGATCCTAATAATTAACTGATATAGAATGAAATACTAGTATAGAGGATACTAATCATACAATTATCTTTCTAAAGATCTTTCCTTTTTCAAATGTCATAGAATACAATTGTTTGTGGTTGAAATATTTCATGAAATTTTTTATTTAAGAATAAGAGAGAGAGAGAGAGAGAGAGAGAGAGAGTGAGAGAATAAGAGAGAGAGAAAGAGAGAAAAAGAGAGAGAGAGAGAGAGAGAGAGAGTGAGAGAATAAGAGAGAGAGAAAGAGAGAAAAAGAGAGAGAGAGAGATAGGAGTGGTAGGTGGTTTCTCGCGTTGGATTCGATGCACGTACCTATAATTCCGTGGACGGTTAGGTATAAATTAATTAGATAATTAATCGTGTAATGGCTTTAATTGGGCCCTGTTAAGTGTCAGCGAGCTTCCCTGGCGTAATCTTCGTCTTGGCATCTGCTTTACCTACATAGGCGCGTGTAAGTATATGGAAGATAGGATTTACTATCTCTCTCTCTCTCTCTCTCTCTTTCATTCTGGAGTCGTTGCTGGCATTGTAGAGCTTCGGGGGAAGGTTCATCTCTCTCGCGCGCGCAGCGTGTCGACTCCAGGTAAAACCGGCAGGTATATATACATACATACATATATACATATATACATATATACATACATACATACATACATACATACATACATGCATACATACATAATACATACATACATACATACATACATACATAGATAGTTAGATACATATGTACGTGGTCGAGGAAAGGGAAAGATCGGGGCCCTTCGTTCGCCGCGAAGTCGTTAAGATTATAGATAAGAACGCTGAGATTTAGCAGATCCGATAGCGGCTGATAAGCGAGCATGCAGTGCACTTGTAAACGGAGATACGATACCGTTCTCTTCTTATCTTCTTTCCTTCTGTTTCTTCTCCCTTTTCTTGTTTTTCTTTTTCTCTTTTTATTTTTCTTACTTCTTCTTTTTTTTGTTTTTTTTTTCCTTGTTTTTCCTTTATCTTTGGAATATCGTTATGTTTAGTTCGTTACCGAACAGGGCCACGAACGATTCCGAATAATTCTTTTATTTTTTTCGATATTTCGAAAAGAAAAATAAACTAGCTTTGCGATTGCATAGAGAGAGAAGCAAAGAGAGTCAGAGAGAGATAGAGAGAGAGAGAGAGAGTAAGAGAGAAAAGAAAAGACAGAAACAAAGATGGATGATTTTGGTTGGAGGAACGTTTAATTTTCCAAAAGAAATGATTACGCTAAATGAAAAATTAGAAGAGAGAAAGAGAGAATAGAATAGAATATTTATTTATTTATTTATTTATGTCAAGATATATATATATATATATATATATATATAAATAGTGATATTAGTAAAATTAGTAATATTATTATTTATAAAAATAAAAATTAATAATACGTTATAAAAAGTAATATAAAGGAGCAAAAATAGGAGATATAAAAAGGAGAAAAAATTTTTAAACAACGGCCTTCGTAATATATCTAAATAGTATATAAATAAGATAATTAATATAAAGAATAAAAAGTCTTAAGATTCGTTAAAGGGTGCGTTTCTTAACGAATTATCGCGCAAACAATTCAAGATAGGTGTCGCAGCCAATTGTAAAAAGCAAAGAATGAGAAAAATAAGTTGTACTGCGTTACGACGTTACGCTTCGATGGAGGCTCACAGTAAAAGGACTTTTAATTAATTATCCTCTTTACAGTGGTTATTATCGAGCTATCCAGGGTCTTAGAACCGAGCACTACTAGTACCAATTGCTTGACCGTAAACGGGACCGAGTTATTTATTTACATTATAAGGAATCTGATCGAATTTTTACTCTTGTGCTTGCTACGGATCGGCCAACCCACCTACTCTTTTTTTGCCCTCTTCCTTGTGTTCTTTTACTTTATATTTTCCCCTTCTTTTTCTTTCTTTTCTTTTTCTTTTTCTATTTTTTTTTTCTATTTAAGTTTTTTCGTTCTCTTTTTATCCAATTCTTTTCTTTTTTTTTTTTTCTCATTTTTTTCTTCTCCGTTTTTTCTTCATTCGCCAACGGAATACCAGGAGCACCGTAAAATAGCTCATTCAAGGATGAAGGAATCTCTCGTTGGAGGTATAATTACGGAGCACGCTCGAACACGTATATAATTTCTCTCGATCGTAACTTTTCTTGGATCGTAACTGCTGCGCCTTTTTGAAAATTTTTACAACGATTCTCCTACTGGCCGCGACTGCCGCCACCGCCGTCGCTTATTCGATTAGCATTGTCAAAGAATTCTTTCGATCCATCGGACATCGGATTTTTTTTTTTTTAACATCTCCCAACGATTGTCTGAGTAAAATTGTCGAATAAAAAAATTATTCCTTAAATAAATAAATAAATAAATAAATAAATAAAAATAAATGTCTAAAAATAAATAAACGTCCGAGGATTAAATTGATATCACGCTGGGAAATTAATAAAGATCCACGATACATACATAATTTCGTTTTGATATTTCGATAAGAAATCAAGGATCAATAATTTTCATGATCGTTCGAATTTAAAAAAAGAAATTAATCGAATATATAGAAAAATAATGTGAATTCGATAAGCCGGGAAAAATTTCAAAAGTCTGAATACGTGTACCATCGAAGCTCTCACTTCGGCGGGCGATGTCAAAACGGTTCGGAGTTTCACCGCTACGTGGCACTACTCGGTGCTACTCTCGTCGCGCCAATGGGAAAACACCGCGCGCAATCTCCCCCTCTCTCTTCCTCTCTTTCTCTTTTTCTCTCTCTATCGCTCTCGTTCCTGATACTTCGATTTTTATACCGAAGCTGCCTTCGTCGCGTCGCCGCCACGCTTTTTGCGCTCGGATAATGAAAGATTTATGAAAGAACGCGTCGGCGTTATCGCGAAAATCGATCTCTCGATATTCATTCGAAGAAATTCGAGTATACCAACCCTCGCTAGAGCTACATACATACACACACACACACACACACACACACACACACATACTCTGATATATTTCTCCTCGTGGGCGAAACTATTTCTCGCGTTTTTTTTTCTTTCTTCCTTTTTTTCCGTCTTTTTTATTTTTTTTTTTTTTATTTTTTTCTCTTTTTTTTACATTGCTAGATCTTCGATTTACATGGCAAAAGAATATTAAGGTCGACGACGTGTACGCACATACACACATACACACACACACACACACAACTCGACACGCGCACGCGACGCTTCGCACACGCACGCGACAATACAAAAACACATGATGACAATACACGAATACTTATGTATATATATATATATGTAGAGAAGGTACTTAAGTGTTGTATACGAGATCGCACGGCTCACGGAAAGCGATCGTTCGGCGACCTTCTTGGCACGTCAGTAGTTCATCCACGCTTACCTTTTTGTTTTCGTTTTTTCTGTCTTTTTTGTTTTTCTTTCTCTTTCTTTCTTTTTTTTTTTTTTTTTTTAGTTTCGTTTCTTCCCTTCTCCCTCATTTTTTTCTCTCCATTCTCAAAGGCTACTCTCGTGAGTTCCTTCTTTTTTTGCTTCATTCTTTTCCCCCGTTTATTTCTTCCTTTTTCGTTTATTTTTTCTTTTCCTTTTTTTTTTCTTTTTTTTTCTTTTTTTCTTCGCGCAAAGCGACGGCTTATAACACACCTTGACGACCCGGCGTGCTACAAAACGTCGATGTTATAATTTTAGAGATAGAGTAAAACGAGAGATTGACGAGACGTAACGTAGGGAAGAATGGTGGGGAAAGGATCCAAGGGATGGGGATGGTGATCATCGATCGAAGAAAATCGACAGGAGCATCTATAGATCAATTAAAAGGTATCTATTAGAATTGAAAAAAAAAATGGTAAGAAATAATTGCTCATATGCAAGTTGAGTCGAAACGAGTTACAAAAAAAAAACATTCTTCTTCGATCTCTTCTCTCTCTCTCTTTCTCTCTCTCGTTCTCTTCTCTTATTTGCATAGAGCTCTTACTACTTACTAGTCGGGAGATAAAAAGAAATGAAAAAAATGAGAAAAAAAAAATGAAAAAAAAAAAAAAAGAAACAAAAAAAAAGAAGGAACGCTCGCTCGAACGTTTAGACTTGGACGTTTAGGAGGTACAACAAAAGACACGATTAATAATCCGCGATATCCTTGAGCACGGCAGGTGGCGAAAGGTCGAGTTAAGAGCAAACCAGTTTTCCATTATGTTCGTACAAGGTCTACGATCGGTTTCTCGACGAAAGAGAGTCTCTCTCTCTCTCTCTCTCTCTCTCTCTCTCTCTCTCTCTCTCTCTCTCTCTCTCTCTCTCTCTCTTTTACAAGAAACGACGTTGTTCATCTTCCACTTAATGGATGACCTAACTATTTATTTGGAATTTTGTGAATTTTTGTAATCTTTATTTTTGGCCAATCTCTCTTCTTCCTAATTTATTCGAAATTCTTTCAAATTGTTTCAATAAGCTGGAAAATATCTATTAAAATTGTAAAGAAGGAAAAAAGAAAAAAAAAGACAAAGGACAAATATTTTTGAGGCAGAAGAAAAGATTCCGACCTTTTTTTTTTTTTTTTTTTTTGAGTGCTACATACCTACGTAAACGCACGGGTTCTCATATATTATATATATGTATGTAGGTATGCCTACGCGATAATTATTGACATTAATAAGCATAACTATGATAATGGACTAAGTCATATATTTTTTGTATCGAGATATTTGTGCCTTCGTTATGCGGGTGTAATAAAAAAAAAATGATTTTGTCATGTAAGAAAAAATTTTTTTTCAATATAATTACAGTTATAATGTAAATCTTTCAATGTAAAATTCAATGCATTTTTACGAGTAATCATGTGAAAATATATTTTTTTTTCCTTTTTTGTTTTCTTTCCTTTTTTTGTTTTATTTTGTTTTTTTTTATATATATTTCATACAACTCGGACTATTTTTGAATGATTTATAAATGTACGTCTTATATATCAATCTTTGCAAACAATATTTCAATTTCATCAAATAAAGGAAATTATCGTGCAACGATAATTACTTGAGACTTCGTTGTTATAATCATGTTAACTTGATTTAAAATAATCATCTTCTTCTCATTTTAATATTTTCATTTTGTGATATTTTTGGGAGTAAGAAAATATTCATGGAAAATTGGCGGATTGTACGATGACAGATCCTACCCTATCTTATCCTTATATTTATCCTTCATTAAGGAGATTTTATTTATATTTGGATACCATAATGTGGAAATTTTTTCAAACAAACAAACAAACAATAAAAGAAAAAAAAAAGAAAGAACAAAGTATACTGAAAAGTGACATATAATCCGTTATAAAGATAAACGAAAAACAGAATTGCATATGTATGCCGATCAATTTGATAAACTCATTGAACGAGATACATTTTTCGATTTTTTCTTCTTCCCTCCCCCCCCCCCCCCGCCTTCCCCTAGAGTTCCTCTAGAGTATTAAAAAAATATGAACAATTGCAATACATGAAATAAATCGGACAAACGATTTTATTTCTTCATTGTTTTTTTTTTTCTTTTCTTTTTATTTAGTCCACCGTTAATAATTATTCGCACATACCTACTACCTGTATTATTCATAAGAAATAATAATAGAAAAAATGTATATGTTTGTATAATGTAGGTATATATTTATATGTGTACGTATGTATTTATATGTACAGTGAGATCCTTCATGGAGGTTTGGCATTGCTCGGCAGGACTTGGTTATATAGAACCGAGATGATTCTGCTGGTGCCGGCGCTGCGTCCCGGGAGTTACGACTCCATTAAGAGGAGCTCCGCTGATTTTTTCGAGTTCATTTCGGGTCGCATAAAACGAGCTGTTTAAAATGCAAGGGCGTAACCCGTGGTTCAGGTAGTGAGCATCAGCTTCATTACCCACTTTTGCGCGTTAAGGGGTAGAGGAACAAACGAAACTAAACTGCTCTGCTCTCCTTTCCTCTCCTTTCTCCTCTCCTCTCCTCTCCTCTCTCATCTCCTCTCCTCTTCTTTTCTCTTCTCTTCATTTCTCTTCACCGTTCCTCTCTTACTCTTAGAGATTTCTCTATTTTGTTTCTTTGTTTCTTTTTTATTTTTTTTCTTTCCTTTGTTAGTTCCTTTTTTCTTTTTTTTATTTTTCTTTTTTTATTTTTTTTTCTTTTGTTTTTTTTTTTCTTTTTGACTCTAGCTCGTCCAGTCGGTCATTCGGTCATTTCAACGTATAGGGTTCGTTTTCTTTTTCTTTTTCCATACTTTTATTAATGCGAGAGGCCTAATATATTTAACTACACTTTTGTTTTTCTAATTAACGATCTTAGATAGACGGTAGGATCGTCTAACGAACTGAATCGAATGTAAAGAAGTTGGGTAAAAAAATCTATGATGAAAGTATATATATCGAATAATTGTATATCGAAGTATTTCATTAGATAATAAATAAGAAAATACGAGGATAAATGGAGATAATTATAAAGTACAATAATATGTCATACATATATGTATATATATATATATATATATATATATATATATGTATATTTTTTTTTAAATAATAAATACAATAAATAAAATCACGTAATAACATAAGTATTTAATATAAATTTCAATTATACGATGAATGCGCACCGATATATAAATATTATAACAATGGCGTTTATCTTGGAGGTTGTGAAAAAAAAAGAAGAAGACAAAAAAAGAAGAATAGAAAGGTAGAAGAAAACAAAAGAAGAGAAGAAAGAAAAAAAAAAGAAAAAATAAAAACAAAAAAGGGATATCAATTCGATCTTAATGTATGTTAGCATACATCTTATCTATTTGAGAATTTTCACATCTTTAGTTAGATAAATAGATAGATGAAATAAGAAGGAGCCTTGTATATTTGCAGGACATCCGCGCCACTGGTCATCGAGACAGTTATGACTCTGCCCCTTCTCGGACTCGTCAGTTGTTTTGCGAGCTTCTCTTTGCTTTTGT